>NC_053430.1:38904218-39008213 GCF_007990345.1 Gossypium hirsutum | reverse complement strand
TACATACATTGAAAGGAGGGTTTTGCATGTCAATTTACCCATGATAAACATGGTGGCCGGCCAAGGAAGGAATATGCTCCACTAATTCAAAAATTAAAATAATTTTGTATTAACAAAGGATTTAATAATTGATATTAAAGGAATTATAGTATGGAAGGAAATATTATAATGAGAAGTGGGAGGAGAAACCAAAGTGACTCATCCTTACTCCTCCATTGCCGAAACTAGAAGAAAGAAAGAAGAAAAACTCTTGTTGAATTTCGGCTAAGGTGTTTTGATACAAAAAGGTATGTTTTATGCCACTCTTGAAAATGTATGCATAATTTGGAGGTTTGGTTTAAAAGCTACTTGAATCTTGGATTGAAGTTAGGTTATTATGAGGGTTGAATTTCGGCCTAGGAGCTTAAAATTTTTAGTAGAAGTTTTGATGACATTAGATGGATAGTTAGGTTGGATGTGTTAAATTGTTAAGTGCTCTAGCTTGAAAGTTAAGGTTAATATGGCTTATGGGGTTGCCGAATCTAGTTTAGAGAGAAAGAAAAATATATGTATTCGGATGTGCTTCAAGGAATGACATTAGGGTAGCTAGAGTCTAAGAACTTTCGGTCAAGGACTATTGTGTGAGCAAATTCGGTATAGAGGTTTAATTGTTAAGTGCATTGTGTTCAATGTTTAAAGAATGGGTAGTAGCTAATTAAAGTTAAGAAGGCTGGAATTTCTTTTAAGGGAGGTGTGACCTTAACATGAACAAAATAGAATCAGCCTTAAGCTTGACTAAATGGTTCGGTTATTATTAGTTTAGAAGAAACCTATATGAAATGGTTGATATATGGTGAATTGGTAGTACTCTACTTGGGACAGCAGTAGTAAGGTGATTTTCGAAAATCGCCATAATTTGTAGGAGTTGAATTAGAAGCTGAGTGAATTATGTCATTAAAGCTTCAAGGGTCTATTTTCTTACAAAAGAAACTATAGAAACAAAGGAGTTACCGATCTAGAGATATTTGAAGTATTATGGGGCTGAGTCAAAATGACTGCCGGATTCCCTGTTCTGTTTTTAGAAAATCATTATAAATTGTACAAAAATGATTATAAGATAAAATTTATATGCTTAGACTCCTTAATGAGTCTAGTTTCAAATGAGATTAAATACAACACACTTGGAATTCTGTAAAGTGAGAAATTGGATTCGTAGTGAAGAGTGGTCAGAATAGTCAAACAGTGAAATAGGGGAAACTTTAAGAAAAATCTGGTATTGATTGGCCAAGCCTAAAATTCTGAAAATTTTATGGATGGAAGATATACGAGTCTATATTCAGGGAAAATTAACGGCAAGTGATTTGGAGTTTAGTAGCTCCAGTTATAAGTAATTTAGTAACTACTGCTCAGGAAAACAGCTCGTAGTGAATATGAGATTTTGTTGTAAACATTAATGAAAGTTTGCCGATGAATTATTTATTGATTAATATAAAGCTTGCTATAATCTATGTGTGTGAAAGTCGGATCAATATATATAATATTATTCGGAAAGTAATATTTGAATAGTCGATTAATGACTATTTTAATTTTTGTTGAACTTAAGCTCAAGAGCAAAGGGGAACTAGATCCGATAAAGGGAAGGAAAAAGTAATTGAATAGCCGTTGAAGTCGTCTGACGACATTTGAGGTAAGTCTTCGAGTAATGACCCTACTTGAATTATATTGAAATGATTAGTCATATTATGACGGATAGTCGAATGTGCATAGAGACTATGTTATAAAGCCAATTGAAATTATGCTCTTTGTGTGTGGCTATTGAGCCGAAATTTGAAAGATTTAATAAATGTTTTGTGTTTGAGCCTTAGTAACGAAGAAATGATATGGATGTGTTATGATTATTGATATATGTGTGCATGAGCATTGGAATATATCCGGGCTATGACCCGAAGGCAATTATGCGAGTTGATATATCCGGGCTAAGACCCGAAGGCAATTATGCGAGTTGATATATCCGGGCTAAGACCCGAAGGCAATTATGCGAGTTGATATATCCGGGCTATGACCCGAAGGCAATTATGCGAGATGATATATCCGGGCTAAAACCCGAAGGCAATTATGCGAGATGATATATCCGGGCTAAGACCCGAAGGCAATTATGCGAGTTGATATGTTCGGGCTAAGACCCGAAGGCAAATGTGTTTGCGGTTGCATTCGGTTAAATACCGAAGAAACTTGGGTTGAATGTGAGCATTTTGTGCTGTAACTAATTTAATAATTATGCTTGACCAACCCGAATGATAAGGTATGTTTGCACGTGCATTGGAAAGTCGGTTTGTTTTAAATGGTATTCGTGCGATCGGCTAACGAATTCTCGGCTTTTATAAAGGTTGATACCTTGTGTACCTATGTGGGTGAAGTGTGAAGTAAGTATGGGTATGAGAATGTGTGTTAATAAAGTGATTTAGTTAACTATGTGAATGTAATACTGTAGTCAAAGCCGATTTCATTACTTGAGACTTACTAAGCTTTAAATGCTTACCCGGTTGCTTTGGCTCTCTGTTTTATAGATTTTGCTCGTTAGCTATCGGATTCGGGATCAGCGAAGTCGAAGTCATCTACACTATCAAGCTCTTTGGTACTCTTTTAGTTGAACTCTGGATATGGCATGTATAGGACTACCCCCTGTTGTTTAAGTTCTTTTGTGATGTATGTGTGTAAAGCCATGCGAAAATGGCTTGTAGATGTGGAGTATGGCATTAGACCATTTGTGTTTATGTATGTATATATATGGTTTCACGATGTGACTATGGTTTGAAATGGAAGTGTTGGGCTAATGATCAGCCATTGGAATGGCTAAATATGATCACATGTGGACCTATGTAGGGCAAAATCCTAGTTGGTCCATGGTGACCACAAAATAGGTAAAGTTTATCTTGAAAACAGATTTTGACAGCAACAGTGGTGTAGAATTGAAAAATCACATAAATTCGTAGGAGTGGAATTAAATAGTGAATAAATTATGTAATCAAACCTTGATGAATCTACTTTCATATGGAAGTAACGAAACAATTATAGGAACAGTACAGAAAGAGATATTCGGGTTCTTGTGGAACAGGGCCAGAACAGTTTCTGGATTCACTGTTCCGCCTTTGGAAATTCACTATAAATTGACCAGAGATAATTAGGGGTCATACCATATATGTATGGATTCCTCTCTGAGTCTAGTTTCCATAGAAACAAACGGCATTAGTATTGAAGCCCTGTGCAGAGAGATATCCCAGTCGTAATGGGAAAAGGTCAGTGTAGTCGACCCCTGTAACATGAGAGACTTTGACTAATAAACTGTACTAATGGGCCCGACCAAAAATTCTAGAAAAAAATCCATAGGTGGGGACATGAGTCTAGTTTCAGGGAAAAATCACAAAACTGATTTTTGAGTTGTGAAACTCAAGATATGATTTTTGAAGCGACTAGTACTCAGACTGGGCAGTGTCTGGAAAAATTTTTAAAAGTCTGTCAACACCTCGTATTCGACTCCGGTGACGGTCTCGGGTTTGGGGTGTTACAAAACCACCGAAGTCAGTATCAAAAATTCAAAGTTTTCTAGGTTTGGCAGGCTATTACCGAAGGTTCGTAGAGGGATTTTTTCTGATTGCTGCACCATTGACGAAACTGTTAAGGAAAGAGGTAGAATTTGTCTGGACTGAGAAACAGTAAAAAGCTTTGACCATTTGAGAATGGTATTGACTGAAGCGTCAGTGTTGATTCAACCGGAGTCTGGGAAGTACTTCACTGTGTATAGCGATGCGTCATGTGGGGTTATGATGTGTACTGATGCAAGAGGGTAAGGTGGTCGCTTATGCTTTGCGATAGCTTAAGCCTCATGAAGCGAACTACCCTGCGCACGATTTAGAGCTAGCAGCAGTGATCTTCACGTTGAAAATCTGGAGACATTACTTATATGGAGAAAGTGTATCATATCCACAGACCATAAGAGCCTAAAGTATCTGTTGACTCAGAAGGAGTTAAACCTTAGGCAACGAAGATGGGTAGAGTTACTTAAGGATTACGACTGTTCGATTGACTAACACCTAAGTAAGGCTAACGTGGTGGCTGATGCGTTGAGTCGAAGGGTTGTTACTGATTTGAGAGCCTTGTTTGCACGTTTGAGTCTGTTCGACGATGGAAGTCTGTTGGTAGAATTGCAAGTGAGGCCCACTTAGACTGAGCAGATTAAAGAAAAATAGTTGAAGGATGATTCGTTAGTTCTTCGGTTTCGGCAAGTTGAGAATGGTGAGAATGAGGATTTTGGACTGAACACTGACGGAGTTCTGTGCTTTTGTGGAAGAGTTTGTATTCCAAAAGACCCTGAATTGAGGCGGTTAATTTTAAAGGAGGCTCATGGTGGACCCTGTGCCATGCATCTTGGAGGGAATAAGTTATATCGAGATCTACGAGAGGTGTACTGGTGGCCTGGACTGAAACGGGAGGTGACTGAATTTGTTGGGAAATATCTGACGTGCCAGCAAGTTAAGGCCGAGCACCAATTGCCTTCTAGATTACTGCAACCGGTGAAAATTCCACTATGGAAGTGGGAGAGAGTAACTATGGACTTTGTGAGTGGGCTGCCTTTGACACCCACCAAGAAAGATTCTGTGTGGGTAGTTGCGGATAGCTTAACAAAATCTACACATTTCATACCAGTTCGTACTGATTACTCACTGCAAAAATTGGCCAGGTTGTATGTGGCAGAGATAGTGACTCTGCATTGAGTGCCAATGTCGACTATTTCTGATCGAGACCCTAGGTTCACATCTCGATTCTGGCAGAAGTTGTAGGAGGCATTGGGTACACGATTAGATTTCAGTACTGCTTTTCATCCTCAAACGGATGGACAGTCGGAAAGGGTTATTCAAATTTTGGAGGATATGCTAAGAGGTTGTATCATCGATTTTCGTGGTAGTTGGGAGGACTACTTGCCATTGGCAGAGTTTGCATACAACAACAGCTACCAAACAAGTATTCACATGGCTCCATATGAGGCACTTTATGGGCGGAGATGTCGTACGCCTACGTGTTGGACGGAGTTGGGTGAACGACAAGTGCTTGGATCGAAATTAGTACAGATACTGAAAGTAAGGTTAAATTGCTAAGAGATCGATTAAAGGAGGCATCTGATAGACAGAAGTCGTATGCGGATCTAAAGCGCAAAGACATTGAGTTCGCTGTTGGGGATATGGTTTTCCTGAAGGTTTCACCTTGGAAGAAGATCTTGAGGTTCGGCAAGAAAGGCAAATTGAGTCCGCGGTTTATAGGGCCTTATCGGGTTCTTAAACGGGTAGTGCCAGTAGCGTATCAGTTAGAGTTACCACCAGAGTTGGACAGAATCCATGATGTCTTTCATGTGTCTATGTTGAGGCGATATCGATCGGATCCTTCACATATTGTGCCAGTGGAGGAGATTGATGTAAAGACTGATTTGACCTTTGAGGAAGAGCCCGTGCAAATTGTGGATAGAGAGGTTAAAGTTCTAAGAAGGAAGTCGGTTTCATTGGTAAAAGTACTGTGGCGTAATCATGGAAGGAAGAAGCTACTTGGGAGTCAGAAGAGACTATGCATCAACAATACCCTCAATTATTTGGATCAGGTAAATTTCCAGGCCAAAATTTCTTTACAGAGGTAGAATTGTAATGCCCCAATTTTTGGGAATTCTGTGGATGTTGGAAAATTTTAAATTTTTGGTGTTCTGTCTACTTGGCGTAGATTTAATCAGGTTAGTGGGCCTCTAGAAAGACCAAGCTTAAGTTAAAACCCGGTTATTTTAATTAGTTTTGATTCCATAGGAAGAAGGGGTTCTGGTTAATTGGGCTTTTAAGTATTAATTGGGTAAAAATTAAACACAAGGAAGCAGGTGGCATGTGACGCCACTAGGGAGGCTATAAAGGTGGCGTGTGGATGTTAAGGAGAACCAAGGTTCAAGTCACAATGAAAGCATATTAAGGGAATTATTTTTTTTATAGTTGGAAAGGGTAAGTAATGGAACTCAAGTGAAAGACTATCAAGAGGAGTTTAAATTGCTCAAGGGATTGAGTAAAGAGGGGATAAGGGAGAGGATTTAGGAGGTGATTAGCGAGAGCAGTATTGGCCGAATAGTGGACTCTTGGGGAGCAAGAGTTGGCCGGCCAAGGGTTTGCTTAGGGGGCAAATTTAGGCTAGGTTAAATGCCAAGTATAAATTCGGCATTAAGGGGTAAGTGTGCCGTTTTTTCTGACCATCTTTCCTCCTCCTCCTTTCTTTTCTTTTTCTCTACATCTACCTTCTCCTCTTCATTCCTCCATAGTCGAATCCTTCTACCACCCTTCCCTACACCACTTCTTTACTATTATTTTTAACCCTTATAGCCGAATATCACAAAAGCCAAAATCCCGAAGGTTCATATTGTCTGTGCCGAATTCTCCTAGCAAAACCTACTGACCTTTCTTCATCCTTTTTGATCAATTCTTTCTTTCTCTGAACCCCAAACCTCTATCGACAAATCCACTACAAAACCCTCACCTTTTCTTCACTGTTGCAAAAAGCCGAAAACACATAGCCTTAGGGACATTGTCAAATTCTGAGATCTCTAAGGGCGCAACTTTTGTTATCATTTGAGGGGTTAGATCTGCATCAGAATCGAGTAGGAGTTAATTGGAATCATTGACCGAAGGAACCGGTGGTAAGTTTTCGAACCTAATCTTTATTTCAGGTATTAGAAAAAGTTGAAACCCCGAAAAGTTAGGGAGGCTGTTGATTCGGGTTGTAGCTCTAAGGGTTGTTATAATTATTTTATTTCATTAATAGTGTTATCTAGAGGCTGCTGATCGAGGGCTTGGACAGGTGGAATGACTGGATCTAAACCTAGTCGCTAATTTCGGCAAAGGTAAGATCGCTAGTGCCTAAGGTGTTTTCGCCGAATATGGTAAGAGGGTTAGTATGTAGTTCATTTTAATAGTTAGATTAACGTGTTAGTAATCCAATTGTAGGCAGTTCGTGTGTGGATCTCGTCAGTATATCATCCAAACAGGTGTGTAACTGACACCCTTTCATAGTCTAGATCGGCAAAAGCCGAAATGCCAAAAAACCGGTATTTTATGGACTTGCGAGTGTGCGAATGCTCGTGAGGTAAATCGATTAACATTTTTGGTAAACTACAATGTTTAGACTGCAGAGTGCATGATTTTTGTGCCTTCAATATTTTTGGGCTTTATGGGCCAAAATTGGGATAGTGGGCCAACGAGCCCAATTCGGTAAGAACCCTCTGAAAGTGTTTTTGTTAGTACGTGAAAGGTGGGAATATGCATGAAAACCCTTAAAACTGATAAAATTACTGAAATACCTTTATAGGTGGACAATTTACAGATTTACCCCTAGGAGTAAAATTACTGATATACCCCTAGGGTTAAGGTTGACCTGAATGCATGTTTGACTGTTATTATTTACTGCATGCCATGTTATTATTATCTGATGCATGTGACTGGGATACTGATGGAAGAAGTACTGAAAGTGGCTTGTCCACGTACTGGAGGCTTTGCCTCAACTTACTGATAACTGAGCAGTAATGCTGCAACTGTGGAGTGTAGGGCTGGGTGGGTTAAGTTATTCCCCACATGGAGTGTAGGGCTGGTACGGGTGGAGTTTAGCAGTTGGTTATAGGCTGGGTTGGGCTTGCATACACGAATATGTCTGATCTATTCTGGAATGGGCCTATGGGCCATACTGTTATCTAAATGGGCTTAGGCCCAATGGGCTTGAGCTGACTTGGGCTTTGGATGGGTTTTCCTTACACACTGAGTTTTCCAAACTCACCTCTTTCTCTTCTATCCTTGCGGGTGAGCCCTAGTTGGTGGACTTGGAGATGGGCGGGATTCAGAGTGGCCACGAAGATTAATCTCTATTTTTTTTAAGGTTCGCATTTATTATTTTGACTATTTTTATTCTGGTTTAAGTTGTAATAAGGCCGCTCTTCTTATTATTTTTATTATTTTGGGTTATTAAATTGGTTAGCTCTAGGGTGCGGTTTATAAAAGTTATTTATTTTCAAAATAACACGATAACCGAGCAAAGCTTCCGCAATGTAAACGTTTTCAAAGGAAATGAATATTTTAAATAGACTTAAACTTAATTATTTATTCGTGGACAAGTAATGGGCTTAAAGTGTGGCAATGGATGTGTGCATGTCTAGGATTGGATCCGTGAAGAGCTTGGTACTTAAGCAGTCCAACAGACTCACCTCCTCTTTTCTAGCTTCCTACCTGGTGCACAGCTTCCATTCACTTTAACTTAAAACAAAACATTCTTTAAACCCTAAGAAAGATTTTTGGATAAAACATAACTTCTTTAGTAACATTGTCCATGTGACACGCTGAATTCGGACGTAACGTCTGGGCCGGGTTTGGGGTGTTACAGTGTAAAAATCCCTGTAGGTTCGAAATGAAAAATAAATGTTAATAATTCTACACAGGTGAGGGAACGGGCGTGCTCCCAAGCACACGGGCATGTGCAATGTCTCCACATGGGTGTGTGAGGCTTAACCCTAGGAATTTTTATAAAATTTTTGTAAGTTCTTGGTTCTGTCCTGGATCATATTTAATGTATGATTTGGACCTCATAGGTCCATAATGGAGACAATATGATTATTTTCAATTGGTTTGAATTTGTAAATGAAAATTTATGACTCGTCTTTCCAGAAATGTCTGAGTATGTGTCTGGCAACGCCTCGTACTTTGTCCCAATCTCAGGTACGGGAAAGGAGTGTTACACAAAGTCTTACTGGATACTAAATTCATGCATATATACGAATGTATTGATCCAGGATCTATCAAAGCAATCACAGAAGTATCATAAAGTGTGAAAATACCAATTATAAGATCTGGAGACGAAGCTTCCTCACGAGCTCGAATAGCGTAGGCTCTAGCAGATCCAATAGCAGTGTCTTTAGTCCCTCTTTGACTATCACTCACATTTCCCGTATTTCTAGGAGGTCTTCCTTGATCTGAAGTGTTACTAGGTCTCAGATTTTGTACAATTTCTTGCTCAACAAATATAGGGCAATCGCGGATGAAATGACCTAATGATCCACATTTGAAACAAGCCCGATCATACAATCTAAAATTTCCAGGATGCCTTTTACCATAGTGTTTACACTTGGGTCGATTAGCTATAATCATCTCGAAACTTCTCTTATGCAGATTGAAATGGCTTTCTCGATGATCTCTTTCGCACTTCTCTAGCTTCTGAATTAGCTTTTCTTTTCTCTTTCCCGAGCTCTTCAGCTTTACATACTTGTTCAACAAGCACTACAAATTCTTTGATATCAAGAATCCCGACTAACAAACGAATACCTTCATTCAGACCATCTTCTAATCTTTTGCACATTATTTCCTTAGTAGATACACATTCTCGAGCATACTGACTCAGTCTTACAAATTCTCGCTCGTATTCTGTAACAGACATACAGCCTTGCTTCAATTCAAGAAACTCTCTACGT
Organism: Gossypium hirsutum; assembly: GCF_007990345.1. Taxonomy (NCBI): domain Eukaryota; kingdom Viridiplantae; phylum Streptophyta; class Magnoliopsida; order Malvales; family Malvaceae; genus Gossypium; species Gossypium hirsutum. The sequence continues at coordinate 38,998,708 of NC_053430.1, read as the reverse complement.
TTCTGATCTATGAATCTCTGATTGATGTATTTCTTTCGGAATTCAGCTTGGAAGAAATCCCAGGTGACTCGTTCACTCGGAACCACGAATATCAATGTCTTCCATCAGTGATACGTCGTATCTCTCAGAAGTGAAACAACACATTTTATGCATTCATCCGGAGTCAAAGACAATTCATCAAACACTCGTATTGTATTCTCCAACCAGAAATCGACTCTTTCAGCATCATCATTTGTTGTACCACGGAATTCTTCAGCTCAATATTTTCTCATCTTATCAACCGGAGGCTTAATCAATTGATTCGAATTAGCTTGTGACATAGCAAGAACTTGTGGAGGATTGACTGGGGTTAGGGGTTGTTGAACCGCCGGATTAGTTATAATGTATTGGGTGAACCAATCATTCATCATTTGATAGAAGGCTTTTCTAGCCTCTCCATCATGGATACTAGTAGCTGGTCTAGAGTCGGATGGTGCTGTCCCTTGCACGGGAGCAGACGCATTACTCTCGACATCATCAGCTACGGCTCGTTCGGGATCCATTTGCTATATAAAAAAACACATTTTCATTGTTAGGATTTATCACACTATCGCAGTTCATAAATATGACATGTATAGTTAGACTTACATACGCTACGTTAGTCCTAGAATCGACTAAACCGTAACTCTAATACCAACGAAATGTAACACCCCTAACCTGTATCCATCGCCGAACTAGGGTTAAAGGCATTACCAGACAAATCAGAACATTCACAAATAATTTACAAACATCATTCACACATAATCATACATTATTACAGAGTCCCTTACATAGGTCAACAAGACCTTAAACATGCTTTAAAAAGGGGTCAGGACTAAACCGAGTTTATACAAAAATTTTCAAAAATTAAACAATTTTTCAAAGTTTTACAGGTTACACGCCCGTGTGAATAGGCCGTGTCCCTCACACGGCTTTAGACATGCCCGTATGTCTAGGCTGTGTCAAAATAGGGCATACATATTGACTTGTCCACATGGCCACAAGACACGTCCGTGTGTGCCAGACCGTGTGAAAATTAGGGAGGCTACTGAATTGGATCACACGGCCAGTCACACGTTTGTGAGTCTAGCTTGTGGTCAAAACTAACTTGGCCACACGGCCAGGCACACGCCCGTGTGTGCGGCTGTGTGGTCTACCCAGGCTCATTTCAAAATAGCTCTCAAGAAACATGGTTGAGACACACGCTCCTGTCTCTGCCTGTGTGGAAAAAATAGGCCATTAACAAGGCCAATTTGCAACCCATTAAGGGTCCTCCCTAAAAACAAAAAATAAGCTTCAAATGCATACCAAATGTTCAACCATTTCACAACCAATAAATACATCAATCATGTCATATCGTTATCAACCAATCTCATGTTCATAACACATACCGATTCATGTCACTCCATAAGATAAAACATACAAAACATATGGTTTATAACCTTGATACATTCCATTCATTCTCATACCAAATTCTTACCCAATTCTAAAATATACACATACTAAAATTTACCACATTGATCATTTCTTTTGGCCAACCAAATGCACATCATAATAGCACATTTGCATCACATATCATATATCAAAATCAAACCATAAGTTCAAACGCAAACTAGCCATATCACATGGCATGATCTATACATTACAAAACATATCCAAATACTTCTAGCCTATACATGCCATACTTTTATATTCACAATGTCAAAAGATACAAAAATAAGGTTCGATAGTGTGGTGATGATCCTCGATGATCCTCGAGCTTTTGGTAGCTTTGATATCTATAAAACTGTTAAAAAATACACAAAGTAAGCTTTCAAAAGCTTAGTAAGCCATATACAAATAAACTAAACATTCAAAACATAAAGGCATCATCAAATTACATATACTCCATGGCTAAATACTATCTTAAACCACATAGTTCATATACCTTTAACATATTTCCAATTCATTTACACATATAGCATATTTTCTCATACTTATAACACATATCATCATTTGTACATATACTTACCTTTTATTCTCAAACATAGTATATACTTCGAACGTACCTAAATCGGAGACACATTTCATATAATCAATCTTTTCTTGGAATGCCCGTTGAACCGTTCGGAATCATAAGGATACATGGATAGCTCGAAAAGCTCGTACAATGCCAACATCCCAGATGTGGTCTTACATGTAATCAAATATCGATGTCACTATCCCAGACAGGGTCTTACACGAAATCAAATACGATTCCAATGTCCTAAACATGGTATTACATGTAATAAGTCGATGCCAACGTCCCAGACATGGTCTTATACGATAACACATATCAGATCCTATGTCATAACATATGTATCCTAACTATTCTTATGGTTCATACGGGGCTTTTCGGACGTCGGAACTTTGTTGATACTTTCTCGGATATCTTATCTTCAATTCAATAAGTCATTCATCATTTCTCAATAGCATTTAAACATAATTACACCATTACAGACACATTTATTTGTATATAGACTTACCTCGTATGGATTCGAATAGATTGAATCGACTACTCGATGACTTTCGACTTTTCTCGATCTAATCCTATTTTCTTTTGTTCTTGATCTAAATAAATTCAAATTGAATTCTTTTATTCAGAAAATCATTCAAATCAATCCAAAAACTCATATTTATGGAATTTTCCAAATTAGCCCTCACATTTTCATATTTTTGCACTTTAGTCCCTAATCACAAAAATCACAAAATATACAAAATTTCCATATACTCATGTTAGGAAAAATTCTCATAGAATTCATATAAGCCCATATATTTCATTTATTTCATATTTTAGTCCCTCAAAATCTCATTTTTTACAATTTAGTCTAATTTACTGAAATTCATCAAAAATTCAAAGACAAAACTTAGTAATCTAACACATATCTTCCATTTACTATCATCAAACTTCATAAAACTCATAGTTTCAACAATAGCATAACTCAAAATCATCCAAAATTAGAAATTAAGACATGGGCTTAGTAAAACTCAAAACAACGATTACAAAAATGTAGAAATTATCAAAAACCAAACAAAATCCATACCTTAATCACCAAATCAATGTGCCGAACCATAAAACTCTTTCTTTCTCTTTTCTTTAGTTTTTTTCGGCTAAGATGAGCAAAATGAAGCAAAATTCATATTTTGTTTTATTTAATTCTTATTAATACATCATTAACCATATTAACCTTACTAAATCATTAACATGTAACATATAAACCAAATCAAATAAGTAATTTTAACAATTAGCAAGCCACTTTTATACTTTATGTGATTAAGTCTTTTTTCATAATTAAGCACACATACGATCAAATTTTCATACGAAACTTTCACACATGCTTAACCACATACTGTAAACACGGAAAATAATATTTAAATATTTTTGACTCAGATTTGTGGTCCTAAAATCACTATTCCGACTAGGGTCTAAACCAGACTATTACAACGTTTCTCAATTTCATTAAGGAAACCCTTGGCCTGAGTAATCTCTTCAGATTCTCTGCCCTTACAGGCTTCTGGATTGCTGTGTTTCATGATCATTAGACTTATGCGATTTGAATGATCCCACCTCTCAAAATCTTTCTTAACATCAGGGGTGCTTTCCGTAGTGAGAAGTGCATGTTGTTCTTCCCTTAGTGTCTGGTCTATGTCCATACAGCCAAGCACTATAAGGCACTATAAGTAAGTGTCTTTTCCATTCCTTAAAATTAGTCCCATTAAGCATGGGTATAAAATTTATATTAGCAGATATTGTGGCAGCAGAAGATGAATTAGCTGAATATAGAACAAAACAAGCTTAAATCAATACTCATAAGTAAAAAATAAATTCAAGATAATGGCTAATCCCATCTCAAGATACCAAACACAACATTAATATTAAGTCTTTGTACAGTAATATTAACTGTAAGCGGTACTCTTGTTGTAGTAATCAAACATTGACAATAAATTATGTCAAACAATGAATTAATCTTTGGACTAACTTATTGCTAACATAAAATACCTTATAGTTGTCACACATTTATAACCACAGATGTCGTTGAAATTCTGCCAAATATTAACTTACCTTTGGGTCAATCAATAAATGCATGATTCACAAAAACATATAATCATCTTAATATTTCAAATAAACTAATCTACACAAAAGATGTCACTTTGGCGGCATTTTGTTTCAACAATTTATTTAAAATATTAGACATCCTTAATTAAAAACCAAAATCTGAATTTATTTGTTTCAAAATATTTACCTTAATTTCATCTTTTAATCAAATTAAAAGATAATCATATATGTTTATATAATTTTCCAAAACAACGTGCATTAAACCAATCAAAGCATGCATATATTATATATTTATATATATAAACAAAACATATATATGAATCAATTTCTATAATTTTTTTTAAATAGACGCATAATTAGTTAAAGAAAAATCAATGTATATGGTTTCGTAATGAAACGCAAACATCAACATCGACTTTTAACAAAACTTTAATCTAAAAATATAAAGAAACTATAATTTGATTCACACAACAATCTCCTCAAAAACCAAATTCATAAAAAAAATTTAAAACCCTAAAATTTCAACATAAATCCTCATAAACATCATCACTTGCCCTTTTAGACCAAACCCTAAAATTTTGAATCTAGAAAATTTAATAACTGTATGATCAAAACACCAAACTAAAATATTAAGCCCATGAAATTTCATGAATGGATCATTTTAAAAAGAATAGAAACTTAATCAATTCTTAATGATTCGACATAATGAGGGTCGGACGCCACTTGTTTGAATTTCAAATAATCAAGAATAAATCAAGAACAAAACTAGATGCGGAAGCGTACCTGAATCCATGAATTCCTTGAAGTTTTACCGGATCTTGGGGATTTGATTTTCCAAACTAGTACATAAGAAATTCAAAAAATATATGCTTTGTCTTTCCTAATGATGGGATGTTAGAAAAGATATCTTGTGTATAATTTGGGGACCATAACCTAATATTTATAATATTGACATATTAGTTCTAATCAATTTCTAATTAGCCCATCATTAATTAGAATTTGATTAGAACTCAATACTAGAGTATCTACACATATTTGACCTATACTTTATTTAATAATTAAAACCCAATAAAATTCTAACAAAATTAAATCATATTTAATCTGGACTAACCTATTATAATAGTAAATAATAATATATAATTATCCTTATTATATATATGACGTCCATATTCTCCAACAATCATAAGCAGAGCTGTTCATAACTAGTAAGTGAGCACGGCAAAATGATTTCAACTCATAAAACCAGTTTTGAAGTGAAGACCTCAAAAGACTAAGGTCCATTATTGTTAACAACTAGTGAGTTGCGCCAAGTTACAGCCAAATTTATGAAAGATAATAAATAAAAGCGAAAGACTCTTAATTGCAACACGTATAATTCATAGATGACTGAGGCTAGCAATAAATTTTAGCCTCATATTTTTGTTGGTGTTTTTTTTATTTAAAAAATACTTCATTCAACGGAATCGATTGAAAAATTTAAGTTAATTGACTTGATAAGTCTTATCTTATTATTTTTAATTTGATTTGAATTTTTTTGAATCGAGTCAAATAAAATAAAAATCAAATTAAGTTGAGTAGAATAATTTATTCGAGTTAAATTAAAAAATAAATAAATTAATCATATTAAAATCTAATTGGCGACATGACTAGATTCCGAATTAAAAGTAATTAACATAGATACCAAATATATACTAGAAAGCTATTTTAAAACAAACTAAAGAAATTATATAATTAGTATAATAAATTTGATTTGATAATTTAATTGTTTAAGGCTTCAAATTTATCATATTCTAATATTTTCAAATATAATTTAAATTTTTTATATATTTTTAATTTTTTTATTGTTTTGAATATTTATTTTTATAAAATTTTGGAGAAAACTATTTTATAAATATTTTGAATTTTAAAGATTATTTTGAATTTTTTTTAGAGGGATCAATTTGCATATTTTAAAAACTATTAGGAACTCAATGGGTATTTAGATCAATTTTTTATTTGAGTTATTTGAATTATTCGAGTGGTCAAATTCAACTTGACTCATACTTAAAAAATCAAATTACTTATTCAAGCTGATTCAAAAAAATTGAATAAGTTTAATGACTCAAATTGATTATCTCAAAATTTAAAAAAAAATTATTTTCCGAATCAAATCAAATTTTGTTGATCCGTACATCTCATCTCATTCTATCAATTCAACTATTAAAAAATATATATTTCATTAAGGAAGGAGGGTAAATGAACATTTAACAAAATAATTGAAGCATGATGATCTCTTGTTTTTAGATTAATAATTTTTTTTTCCTTTTTCTAAGAGGGTCCAAAAATCTCTATTATTTCAATACATGGACTTTGTTATTTAATATTGCTATAGTTGCTACATATAATTGATAAGAGGGGAGTGGACCAAAATCTTGCATTTCTAAAAATTGGCCTTTTATTTTCGGCCCCTTAATAGTTAATTTCTACCTATGTTGATAAAGCCTTGAACCGGCAGGAAAATGGCCACACGGAGCACCTCAAATCCCCAATCCTAAACAGATCCTTTCGTACGCTAATATTTATTCCCTAATAGTTAACATTTTAGCATTTTCTCAAACATTTTAGTGCTTCATGTTTCAAGTCTAATGTAGAAATATTCAGCCATCCAAACAATTATTTTTAAGTCTAAAGTTTGGTTCATTCACAGGTGAACTGTGAATGAAGCAGTTTCCATTACTTGAGGTGGTCAATGCTCCATTTTCTTTTATTTTTCTGGACAGATTCAATGGAACATAACCTAATCTTCTGTCATCTAGAAAAACCCGTTTTGCCCACTTCATTTAGGGATCAAACTAGAGACTCATGAATAAGTTATTGATCACACCAGATATCAGACATGAAGATCAATGATATAGGGAACAGTAAGAACAAAAACTAGAGGAGTCTAGCTGGTCAGAGGTTTTACTGTACCCAAAATGCAAGCTGTTGTGTAATTTAGTCCAATGCATACCATCAGTGGACCAGGGGCTGCCTTGGGTACTTTCTTTTTTTCTTAAACAGTTCATAACCAGTAGGAGTTGGAACACGGTACAAGTTCCAGGTGACAAAACTAGGGGAAAAAATTAACGTATTTTCATATCAGGACAGCAGTCAAAAGCGTGAAGCTTTGTACATATTGTCTAGTTTCGTTTCCCATTGCTTATATTTGAGCGCAATTTGACAGCTTGAAGCTTTTGGATGTTTCTGGACCGTTGTGACATGTCGGCTTTGCTCAAATTGTGCCTTGCATGAGATATACCCAGTTGTATAATAAAACAAGAAAAAAGAGGATAGAAGTTGTGGTTTCAAGGGATCTTAAGGGATAGCGTTAGCCACATATTAGTTTTGTCTCTTTCTTTTCCCTTTCAATTGAAGTGAACGAATGACATTTCAATCTGGGTTGAAGATGGTATTTAGAGTCAACAATTTGATGATCTTGGTTGGGAAAGTATATACAGGGTTGTCTAGTAAATCACCAGACACAGCCTAAAAGGAACACAATCTTTGCTATTTCAAAAGCAGAGTAAGAATCAATTTACTGTTCTTCTAATCCATTTTTCTATAGAGATAAGGCTCGCAGGCTTTGATTCACTTGTCATGTTACTTAAAAGTCCATGTTATAACTACTTCACAATTGATCCTCCTCACGATGTATAAAGCTCACCTCAAAAACAAACTCACATCGCCAGATGGAGCCCCTCCAATCCAAAGGCATCTCTAGGAGACCTAACCTCTTTGATCCTCAAACGCTTGCAACCACATTACGTTGCATAACTCCTAAATCATCTCCTTCAGCTAAATTTCATCATGCCATTTCTGGCCTCACCTTAGAAGATGTTTTTCCTATTTCTAAAGACAAAGAAGCCGTGTAGTTTAATCATACAAGGGGACTAAAGTCAAATTGTTCCTGGACTAACTCGTTTTTCAATGGCATCAGAAACGGTAGTTTCAGAATCCCAATTTCAATGATTGAGTCCGTAAATATTATTATTTAATATTTACGAGATTAGTATGAAGTTTAATTGGGGTTTAATCTTTTAATTTTGTTAAATGGATAGTTAACTAAGGTGTAAGTGTGGTGACCTTAAAGTCAGTGGTTTCAAAAAATTAAGTATTTAAACCTCGTTTCCATAAACCGAACCCGTAAATATTTTAATTAAATATTTATGGATTTATTGTAGAGGTGAAATGAATTTTGGATAGATAATTTTACCTAATTAATAACTAATTAAGGTATAATGACTAAATTGTAAAAATGATAAAAATTAATTCCTATAAATTTTTAATTAATTGGAAGACCAATTAAGAAAATGGTCTATTTATAAATGGATATTTGGTGGTGACTCCACATTGTTATCCAATAATATGTTAATTAAGCTTAAAAATTAATTAATTAAACTTTAATTAAAATAATTAAGATTAATTAATTTAATCATATGTATATAAACTAAAATTAACAAGCCATCACCTTTATTTTCTTCATCTTTTATTTTAAAAGTGTAACACCTCATATACGACTAGATCGCCAGATATGGATTACAGGATGTTATACTTCATATATAAAACTTTACTAACACATTCTAATATATATTCTGCCATTTCTAATATATATTCTGGCATTCTTACTTACTAAATTAGTTAATATTAAAATACAATTATCAAATTGACCCCGCCACATGTATTAATTTATTTCAATATGTAACTTTAATCTAAGATACAAAATATTTTACAAAGTAGCTTTAACATATTAAATATTTTCTTAGTTTTGAAAATAATATTCTGGTCATATTTAATTAAAAATTTGACTATGACCTTGAGGCTCCACTTCTAAGTCACTCTGTTGTATGCATATTACGACTAAGAAGCATGTTTGTCTGAACGCGGTAGAGTCTGGTGCAATCCCTCCTCGAAATCTTGAATTTCTCATTTTTGCCTGTAATACATAATAACATATATGTAAGTTCAAATTGACTTTCTGAGTCTTCATATCTTGTATTAGCACAACACTAGCAAGCTTGTACTTCATGACTCAACATTCATATTTGACTTGTTAGTATTAGGAAAGTTCACCAATCTTATTGGTGTATTATTTACATAACATGAATTGGCTCACTTGTGCTTGACACATTATCTTCAATGAAACCATCGTGTATTTACTTGCACATCCTAGAGAACAAATCAACGTACTCAACTACAATTGATCTACTATTGACGACTTGAGAATAAAAGGTTTCACATTTGGCTATACAAAACCTTGCACCCATAAAGCTTCCACTATTACACTTGAAATCCTTTAAACCTAAAAATTAGGAACTTTAGGGGTTAAATTGAAAATATGTAAGCTGGCGATCTCTAATAGAAATGAGAAAAGTGGGAAACAAAATAGAATATGATTGAAAATCAATCCTAGTCCAATTAGGATATAACTCATCGGTTCCTTAGTGGGGGACAAAATGATTGTGAATGAGTGGATTTTATGCAGGTGAATACTGTGTGAGAAGGGCTATAAATAGCCAAGAAATAACTTCCTATGAGACTTTTTCTTTAGTCTATTCCATTTTTCTTCTTTAGCTTATTCCTTAATGCTCTAAGAGGAGATGGCTACGAGAAAGCTCTACATGAAGCAGTGATCATGAGTTTTGAGTTGGGAAAATAGAGAATCTAGTAAGCTGATAATGTTCAATGCTTTTAGTGTACGTGAAAATTTAGAGAACAAAGTTAAGGGTTTTCAGAACCGTTTTAAAGGTTCTGTATATTTCTGGAAAATTGAGGTTTAAAGTGAAAACATTGGGTTTAACTCATGATTTGTTTATCATGCTTAACAACTAGGAGAATGGAAGCTCTAGTGTTCAAAAAAGCTAATCGGACAACGCGAATAAGCCTCAAGTGAGTTTCTACACCCCGCCCAGAAATGTTAAGTATATTGAAAGTTTGTATAAGTTATGAGTATCCACCATTTTAGTTTAGTGTGCAAGATCCTATGATGCTTTATTTAGAAAAATGGTAGGTTAGATGATGTTAAGAATGAGAAAAAGACTGATGTCATTAGATACTGTCTTACAATATTGTTGAGAGCAAACTGCGATGAGTGAAGCTCTGGACCTTATGGAGGGGACACTACGGTGTTCAAGTACCAAGGTATATGATGGTGAAATGGAGGAATGGACGGAGTGAATTAGGAAGACTAAAGATCTTGGCTAGGCTATGGGACTGATCGGAGGCTATATGCCTGAAAGATGCTATGACATCATGACTGAAATGAGTAAGACCATGGTTGAAAGATGCTATGGCATCAGGGTAAACAAGATGAAGACCATAGATTAAAGATGCTATGGCATCCTAGTAGTCTGTCGGGATAATAAACACGAGGTTATAATGTGTAAGACCATAGCTAAAAGATTTTATGACATCAAAAGATGATTTGAAGATAAAATGTGTAAGGCCATAGCTCAAAGTTGCTATGACATCAAAGGTAGTTCGACAGGACATTAAACACAGGGTAGCCGCTTGGATAGGAAAACATGGGATCTTGAGGAGTAGGATCATAGTAGGACTATGGAAAATAAAGGAATCTGCCAAGACATTAAACATGGGGTACTTGTGAAGGCCCTAGCTTGGCTATGGTAGTATGGAAAGGGAGGGAGTGAAAATTTCATTAAGACAATAAACACAAGAGGGAATTCAAAACAGAAATCATGAGACAACCTGCAAACAAGGAAAAAGGGTTAAAAAGAAAGTGGAAGTATGAGATGTAATAATTAGCCAGTGGATTAGGAAGTTTGGCAATGAACAAAATTGTAATATGAATAAGAAAGGACTACAAAAGTAATAGCCGTGCAAGCCAAAAGGGCATAAGAGTAATAACCTGGCTAGGATTAGACATGGGAAATAATGTATCAACTGTGGGTGGTACACATACAAGAGAATTAAAGCTTAACCCAATGGATACGGATGAGAATTGGCCATTAAAGGTTCAGAAAAGTTTTCAGGGAACCCAACAAGTAGGTAATTGATCGAGAGTACACCAACTAGCCCTTAAGGAACGGAGGTGGTTAGCCAGAACCCAAACGATAGAGTGATTCCCTAAAATGGGAGGGAAAATCAAGTGACTAACCTTTCTATCAAGACTATTCCTCTCTAAGAGGGATGAACTCGTGTAAAGGTATAAGCAAAATAGCTAGTTCTGTGGGAACCAGATGGTAAGAAAGAGAACTCATGAACTTGGATGGTCACTTAGCGACAATGACTGAGTATTACATGACATAGTGTTCTGTAACAAAAGAATGTGCTATAGTTAAAGGTAAAGTGGTAAGGAAATTTATGCTGAAATAATTCATTTATCATTTAAATAGAGCAGGATGTAGTCGCCAAGGTGGCATAATACCATGATAGTCACACCAACAGATGGAAGGTGAGCAAGCCATACTGGAATGAGTTTAAAGAAGGAGTCTTCCATGGAATACATAGATTTCTAACACTCGAAAATAGCCAGGGTTAGTTGAAAAGTTGTCTCAATCAGCTATGATGAAGGGAAGGAAGAATAGAGTAAAGGAAATGATAGAGTTCGCAAAGGTGGCAGAATATTCTCAAAAACTGTCAAGGATGATCAAAATTTGGTAGAGTGAATGAAAGGAATTTGTTAATCAGTTATTACGCCAATGAAGGGGACTAGGAATAGGATTAAGCCCACTTTAATGGTTAAAGAGAAATGATCCCAATAAACAGGGAGTTGATGTATTTATTTATGTTATTTACTTACTTGAACCCCTAGCAAGTGGAGTATGTTTTTGAAAAAGAAACTCACTTAGTTCATCCGAACTTACAAGGTTTTGACTTATGGTTGTAGGATTCACGAACTGAAGAACTCGAGGATAGATCGAGCTAGATAATGTGGAATCAAGAAAATGTTGATAGAAGCAAGTCATGCACATTGGAAGGGGATATCTCTAGGGACTTCGCCAATGAAACGAATAGGTTGTAGTACTTATATTCTTCAAGTCCCATAAAAAGGGGTGTTTAGGAAAACATAGTTACAACTACACTTTACGACATGTCCCCTGATGGTTAGTTTAGAACATGTAAAGGTGTCAGCCATACCATGTCAAATCTGTGGAATCTCCTAAGTCACTTAGGAGTTTTGTCTTTGTGCATTAATCCTTATTTACTAATCAATTTAAGAGTTCTCTATGAGTACTAATGTATAGAATCTCATTAAGTTCATCTGGACTTACTTTTGTACCACTCTGAATACAGGATTAAGGAATGATTCAAGGATCATTGAGGGACTAAGCCAAGCACTGCCAAAATTGCGTGAGTGACGCCATAATTTTTTCATGTATATAGAGGGCACCCTTAGAGGCCACGCCTCGAGAAGTAATTGAGTAATAATGTAACACCCCATACCCGTATCCTATACCGGGAAGGAGTACAAGGCGTTACCTAACTTAAACTCGTGCTTACGACCAATTCCAAGTCTCCAAGACTTGGACAAATTTAAAACTTTCTCAATCTTATCAACACGTCTTTAATATGGGCCTACGAGACCTAAAATACATATAAAAAATTATTCAAAAATAACTCAGGTTCTTTAGTCAACTATAGAAAAATGACACTTGAAATAGGGGCACATGCCCATGTGAATGGGGCAATACGCCCGTGTGACCAATTTGACATGGTCGTGCTATTGTCCCGTGTGGCTCACATGGCCTAGGCAATACCAGGACACGCCCATGTCTAACACCTGTGTGGAATTACAAAATGCACATCTGCAAGGGTTTTCACACGGCCTGACACACGCCCGTGTACCTGACCCCGTGTCCATTACACGGCCATGACATGCCCGTGTCCTAACCCGTGTGGAAAAACATGGACATTCTATTTCAGACGTCAATATCCCTAAAATGACACACGGCAAAGGCACACGCCCGTGTGCTAGGCTATGTCTCTCATACAGCTTGAGGCACACGGCTGTGTCTCTGCCCGTGTGTTTACTATCATGCATATTTACTTGAATTTTTTAAATGCCGGGGACACACAACTGGACCACACACCCATGGGAAAACTGTGGTCGCACATGGTCTATACACACGCCCATGTGTCTACCCGTGTGGACAATGCAATGCTATTTACCAAGCCTATTTGCCACCCTTACTTACATAACCTGCATAGCAGCAACCAAAATCAAGATAAGACTATCCAAGCAACCAAATTAGCCACAATAAACAACATTCCATTAGTGCATTTTACTCATCTATGAAAATAACACCTTTGCATATAAATCAAAATGAATATTAGCCAGCATTTAAGGCTTAATACAACATGAAGGGTTCCCAACCTAAGCCAACACATTTGGCCATTTTTCAATGACACAAAAATAGAAAAGTCTAAACCCTATACATGCCATATTCAAAAATATGAATCAAACTATACCGAAAGCTTCGATTGATAGTGTGATCGATATCTTTAACTTTCGTTGATCCCTGAGCTAGATAGGCAGCACTATAAAGAAAAAGGGAAAGGAGAGGCAGTAAGCATAAAGCTTAGTAAGTTGCATATAAATAATTATACAACAATACTTTACCATTCATCAAGTATCATAATACACAAGTAGGCATAAGCAAAACTTACTTATCAATATTCAATACACATCATATAGCATATAATGTGGCTCACATTTTATACATACCAAATAGGTACCTATACCACTCACAACACGGTTATACTTTTCTCATTAACTAGAAATCAAATCTTTCACCGTTGAACCATTCAGAATGCTATCGGATATTCCATAGCCTCAAACGTAGGGTAAGGTGTCGATGCCATGTCCCAGACATGGTCTTACACTGGCTATCATCTCATAGCCGGTGCATGTCCCAGACATGTCTTACACTGAATTACGTCTCGAGGCCGATGCATGTCCCAAACATGTCTTACACTAGCACTCATCTCGATGTCGATGCCATATCTTAGACATGGTCTTACACTGGCTCTCATAATGTGGCCGATGCATGTCCCAGACATGTCTTACACTAGCTCACTATAACCGCTATGTCATGGCATGAAAATCTGATTTATTTCCTAGGTTCAAACAAGAACTCTACTGTCTCTATTGTCATCATGCTTTCTCAATTCCACAATCAAGCAATTCATGCTATATTAAATTCAAGTACAATTCAACACATACATTAACAATGTAGTTGTATTATTTACATACAACTTGCCTCGGATTACAAAATATGGCGACTAGTTGATTTGCTTGGCTTTCCCCCGATCTAGGTTCGGATTCGGTATTTCTTGATCTAAAATAACAAAATGCACTTATTTAGTCACCTTATCAATTTAGGCACTCTACAATACATAATTGGGCAAAATGACCAATTTGCCCCTAGACTTCTACAAAATGACCATTTTACCCCTAAGCTCGAAAATTAATTTTTATCGAATTTCTTCACACTTTAAGCCTAGCCGAACCTTTTCTAATCTTAAAGCAACTCCAAATTCCCACTATTTCACACACTTATCATCTATTTTACAACTTGTGAAGAATAGTCCTTTTAGGTGTTTTCATACTAAGACCTTTCACAAAAGTTGGTTATAAGACACCCAAGACTCATTTTCTTCCATAAAAACTCAGAAAACATTACAAATATTTTCATGGAAAAACCATAAACTCTTAATCATTTTGCAAAATAGTACCCTCATTTGAAAGCTCATGCTTCAGGGGGTCCAAAAATGTAAAAATCTTCAAGAAACTCATTAAAATCACTTACTTGTGAGTGATTCAAGTTTTTGAAAAATTTCAAGCTTTCAAACCGTTAATTTTTCTGAAAATTCAATGGAGAAGAAGATGGGAAAAAAGATGATATCTTTTCCCTTTATTTATTTTTTAAACTAGTCAAAATTGGTCACCAACTCATCTAATTTTGACAAATTTGTCTCCTCTTTGACTCTATGGCCGGCTATTCCTTCTTCCAAGGGTCTATTTTCCTTTTAAAGACCCCTATTTTTTGTTCTCTAACTATTTAACACATTTAGCTATCAATTCAAGACTTTTACACTTTATACGATTTAGTCCTTTTTCACAATTGGGCTCATAAACGCTAAAATTAATCCATCAATTTTTTCATGCACTCTTATAAAATGCTATAACATCAATTTAATAGTAAAATAATTTTATTCAATTTTGGATTTTTGGTCCCGAGACCACTATTTCGATTAGGCCCTATATCAGGTTTTTACAATTCTCCCCCTTAGGGATTTTCGTCCCCGAAAATCTTACTGGTGAATAAGTTGGGCTTCCTCGACTCCGTGTCTATGAAACAAAACTTTCACGAGTGCAATACTCGTATTTCTTAACTGTTTGACATCCCGAGCCAATATCTTGATTGGCTCTTTGGCATAAGTCATGTCCGGATAAATTTCAACTTCAGTTGGTGCAATCACATGCGAAGGGTCTGATCTGTGCTGACGTAGTACGGATACATGAAACACGTCGTGAATCTTTTCCAATTCTGGTGGTAAAGCCAAACGATAGGCAATCGGTCCTACTCTCTCAATAACCTCATAAGGTCCTATGAAATGATGACTTAACTTGCCTCTTCTACCAAATTTGAGGACTCTTCTCCACGGGGATACTTTCAAAAATACTCGATCACCAACTTGAAATTCGATCTCCTTTCATTTCAAATCTGTAAAGGATTTCTGCCTATCCGAGGCAGCCTTCAAACAGTCACGAATCACTTTAACTTTCTCTTTAGTCTCCTTGACTACATCGATCCCGTGAATCTGACCTTCTTTAAGCTCGGTCCAATATAAGAGCGTTCGACACTTTCGCCCATATAATGCCTCATAAGGTGCCATCTTCAAACTTGACTGATAACTATTGTCGTAGGCGAATACAACCAATGACAAGTACCTTTCCCAACTACCTTGAAACTCAAAAATGTAGCACTGTAACATGTCTTCTAAAATCTGAATTACTCTTTCCAACTGGCCATCGGTTTGTGGATGAAATGTCATGCTAAAACTCAACTTTGTTCCCAATGTGTAACAGCCCAATTTTGGGGTTAGTCAAAATAGTGGTCTCAAAAAATTCAAAGTTAGAAAAGTTATTTTATTATTGATATAGAGTCATAGCATGTTTTATATTAGTGCATGAAAATTTGGTGAGCTAATTTTAACATTTGTGAGCCCAATTGCAAAAAAAAGGACTAAATCGCATTAAGTGAAAAAGTCTAAATTTGATAGCTAAAGGTGTTATTTTATTAGATAATCAAAATTGGGGGATTTTAAAGGGCAATTAGAACATTTTTAAAGGAGCATAGCCGGCCATAGAGTCAAATAGGAGATAAAATTTTAAAATTTGGTGGGTTAGGTGGCTTATTTTGACTAAAATAGAAATAGATAAAAGAATGATGATATCATCCCTTTTCATCTTCTTCCTCCACCAAAATTTTCAGCAAAGAATGAGGTTTAAGAGCTTGAAATTTTAGCAACTTTATGCCTTCACAAGTAAGTGATCCTAATAGCTTTTCTTAAATTTTTTGTACTTTTGAAATCCTTAAAGCATGAGCTTTCAAATGAGCGTACTATTTTGCAAAATGATTCAGAGTCTAGGGTTTCTCCATGAAAGGATTTGTGATGTTTGCTGAGTTTTTATAGAAGAAAATGAGTCTTGGGTGTCTTATAAACAACTTTTGTGAAAAGTGTTAGCATGAAAACACCTAAAAGGACTAATGTGCATAAGTTGTTAAATAGATAATAAATGTGTGAAATAGTGGGAAATTGGAGTTGCTATAAGAGTCAAAGAGGTTCGGCTATTCTTGAGAAATAAAGAAATTTGATAAAAATTGATTTTCGGGCCTAGGGGTGAAATGGTCATTTTGTCAAATTTTAGGGGCAAAATGGTTATTTTACCAAAGATGCAAATTTTCGGTTTCTTAATTCTAATTTGATACTAAAGGAGTACATTTTTGCTATTATAGATCAAAACTTACTGAACCTGAGCCTAGACCGGGGAAAAGCCAAGCAAATCGGCTAAATCGACTATTTGCCACATTTTTTAATCTGAGGTAAGTTGTATGTAAATAATACAACTACATTGCTAATATATATTGGATTGTATTGAATTATTATAGTATGAATTGATTGATTGTGGAATTGAGAAAGTATGATGATAATAGAAATAGTAGAGTTCCCATTTGAACCTAGGAAATAAATCGGATATTCATGCCATGACGATCAAGTCACTTGTATGAGCTAGTGTAAGACATGGCTGGGACATGCATCGGCCACATTATGAAAGCCAGTGTAAGACCATGTCTGGAACATGGCATCAGCATTGAGATGAGTGCTAGTGTAAGACATGTTTGGGACATGCATCGACCTCGAGATGTATGCTAGTGTCTTATGTTTGGGACATGCGTCGGCTATGAGATGATAGTCAGTGTAAGACCATGTCTAGGACATGGCATCGACACCTTACCCTATGCATGAGGCTTATGGAATATCCGATAGAATTCCAAATGGTTAAACGGTGAAAGTTATGATTTCTGGTTATTGAAGAAAGTATGACCGAGTTGTGAGTGATACAGGAACCTATTGGGTATGTTTGAATTGTGGTTCAATAAATACTATATGAAGTGTATGGAATATTGATGAGTAAGTTTTACTTATGCCCACTTGTGTATTATGAGCTTGTTGATGAATGGTAAAGTTGTGTTGTATATTTATTTATGTGCAACTTACTAAGCTTTATGCTTCTTCCTCTCCTTTGTTTTTCTTATAGTGCCGCCTAGCTAGATCAAGGATCAAAGGAAGTCATAGATATTGATCACACTATCAATTGAAGCATTCGGTGTAGTTTGATTTATATTTTTTAATATGACATGTATAGAGGATTAGACTTGTGTTTTGTGTGTTTGTAATTTGGCTAAATGTGTTGGCTTGGGATAAATCCCTCACTTTGTTTTAAGCCTTGAATGATAGCTAATATCCATTTTGATATATGTAAATGGTGTTGGTTTCATGGGTGAGTAAATTTCACAAATGAAATGTTGTCTATTGTGGTTGATTTGGCTGTGTGAAATAGTTTTGTATTGTTTTTGGTTGTTATTGTGTAGGATGTGCAAGTAAGGGTGACAAAGAGGCTTGGTAAATAACCTTATTTTTGTCCATACGGGTAGACACAAGGGCGTGTGTCTAGACCGTGTGTCCCCTGCATATAAACATTTCAAGTCAGTATACATGGTAGTAAACACACGGGTAGAGACACAGTTGTGTGTCTCAGCCGTGTGTAGAACACGGTCTAGCACACGGACGTGTACCTTGGCTGTATGACATTTTGGGGTTGCTAACTTCAGAAATAGAATATCCAGGTTTTTTCACATGAGCTAGGACACGGGTGTGTCATGGTCGTGTGAAGGACACGGGCCAGGGACACGAGTGTGTACCAGGCCATGTGAAAACCCCTGTAGGTATGCATTTAGAATTAATTCCACACGGGTGGAGGACACAGGCGTGTCTCTATTTTGCTTAGGCCATGTGAGACACACAGGCCATCAGCACGGCCATGTTGGAATGGTCACACGGGCATGTGCCTCTGTGTCAAGTGACATTTTTCTATAGTTGGCAAAAGGACCCAGTTTGGTCCCGAATGATTTTCGATGTGTGTTTTGGGCCTCATAAGCTCATATTAAGAATATATTTATAAGTTTAAGAAAGTTTTAAATTTTTCCAAGTCATGAAGACTCGAAATTGGTTGTAAATATGAGTTCAAGTTAGGTATCGCCTTATATTCCACCCTGGCATAGGATACAGGTATGGGGTGTTACATTTAGTGGTATCAGAGCTTGGTTTAGTTAGTTTTAGGAGTAACCTAGCATGAGTACGAGTCTAGCTATACATGTCATAACTGTATACTAATAGTGTGACGATTTTTGACAATTATAAATTATGTTTTTATATAGTAAATGGATCCTGATAGAGCCACGGTGGATGACGTGAAGAGTAATGCACCGGCTCCCGCTGAAGGGATCACACTAGTTGAGAATGAGCTTGTGACTATGGGCCAAGACGGAGGGGTTAGAGAAGCCTATCTCCAACTGATGGAGGCTTGGTAGACGGAGTTCGTTCATGCAAACCCAAACACTCCACCTCGCCCACCTCCTCTGATTCCTCAGTATGCTTCGGTAGCTACGCAAGGTGCAGACATAATTAGGAGAAAGAAGCCTCTGGTAAACAAGATCCGAGAACAAGGGGCTGAAGAATTCTGGGAAAATCTCGATGACGACCCGAAAAAAGTAGATTTTTGGTTCGAAAATACCATCAGGGTATTTGAAGAATTGTCATGCATGCCTGAGGAGTGCGTGAAGTGTGTCGTGTCACTCTTGCTTGATTCAACACACTCGTGTCTATGTACCAAGAGAGAGAATAACGTGGGAATTCTTCCAAGAAGAGTTTCAAAAGAAGTATACTAGCTAGATGTTCATAGACCAGAAAAGGAAGGAATTCCTAGAGTTGAAGCAAGGCAGTAGGACAGTAACAGAGTACGAACAAAAGTTTGTGAAACTCAGCAAATATGCGCGGGAGTGTGTGTCCTTAGAAGCCGCCATGTGTAAGAGGTTCGAGGATGGCCTCAATGAAGATATCCAAGTGTTTGTTGGTATTTTAAAGATAATTTGTAGTGCTCGTCTAGAGAGCGTGCAAGGCATAGGAGCTAGTAAAAGAAAAGAGGAAAGCGACTATTGAGTCACGGGATTCAAAGAAGAGACAGATGGGGAAATCACATCAGTCCTTGTCCAATAGATCAAGAGAGTTTGCTACCCGATCGAATGCTTTGGTAGGGTTTCCGAATAGAAACAAGTACCGGCAGAACACAACTTCTAGAGCTTAGACCACTTCTGTCGCGAGTTTCGGTAATGCTCAGCCAAATAGACCAGAGTGTTCGTAATGTGGTAGACGCTATTTCGGTGAATGTCGAGGTAAAGAAATGGGTGTTTTAGATGCGGGTCACTGGACCATTTCATCCGAGATTATCCTGATGTAGAAGAGGGAGAGAAAATGTAAGAAGAGAAGGCAAGTAGTGCTCCATTGAGGGGTAGACCACAAAAGAACCCTGGAAGTGGGGCTTATAGCATAGGTGCACCTAGAGATGCTGCAGTGAGGTCTGAGGGCAGAGCGCCTGCAAAGACTTATGCTATTCGTGCCCTTGAAGAGGCAGAGTCTCCTAACGTGATTACGGGTATCTTTTCTATCCATGAAATACATGTTGTTGCTTTAATTGACCCAGGGTTGACCCACTCCTATATTTGTATGGAATTGATACCTCGTATGAACATGTTAGTAGAGCCCACAGAATTTGTGATAAAAGTGTCTAACCTCTTAAGTAAACATGGCTTGTAGACCAAATGTGTAGAAATTGTCCTTTGATAATTAGAGGTCATTGTTTTCCAGCTAACTTGATGTTGTTGCCGTTTAATGAATTTGATGTGATCCTTGGGATGGATTGGTTAACTTCTCATAGTGTTGTAGTGGACTGTGGGAGAAAATTTATTGAGTTGAAATGTGAAGACGGGAATGTCTTTCTGGTTGGACCAAATGAACTGAATAAACCACCTGTGGTGATATTGTCTATGTTGACTGAGAAATATTTGAGAAAAGGATATGAAGCTTATCTCACTTTTGTATTGAATACTCAAGTGTCTGAGTTGAAGATAGAATCAGTGCCAGTAGTTTGTAAGTTTATAGATGTCTTTCTAGAAGAATTACCTAGACTACCTCCAGTAAGGGAAATTGAGCTTGGAATCGAGTTGGCACCGGGCACGACACCCATTTCTATTCCTTCGTATAGAATGGCCCCGAAAGACTTCAAAGAGTTGAAAGTACAGCTGCAAGAGTTAATAGATAAAGGTTTTGCGAGACCTAGTTATTCATCGTGGGGCGCACTAGTGTTGTTTGTAAAAAAGAAAGACGGGTTAATGAGGTTATGTATCAACTATAGACAGTTCAATTAGGTAACTGTGAAGAACAAGTATCCTTTGCCAAGGATAGATGATTTTTTCAATCAGTTGAAGGGAACCACAGTGTTCTCTAAGATAGACTTGAGGTCTGGTTGTTATCAGTTAAGAGTTAAAAAGTAAGATGTATTGAAGACTACTTTTCGGATGATATACGGGCATTATGAGTACCTCGTCATGCCCTTTGGCTTGACTAATGCTCCGGCGGTGTTTATGGATTTGATGAACCACGTTTTTCGACTGTATCTAGATAAATTTGTAGTCATTTTTATTGATGACATATTGATTTACTCGCGTGATGAGAGTGAACACGTGGAGCATTTGAGAACTATGTTACAGACCTTGAGAGACAAGAAATTGTACACCAAGTTCAGTAACAGTGAATTTTGGCTTAAAGAGGTCAGATTTTTAGGACATATTGTGTCGGGTGATGGGATTAGAGTTGACCCAAGCAAGATCTCGGCTATTATTGAGTGGAAACTGCCGAAGAATGTGACTAAGGTTTGAAGCTTCTTGGGCTTGGTCAGGTACTATAGAAGGTTTGTTCAAGGGTTTTCTATGATTGTTACTCCAATGATGAGGCTATTACTGAAAGATGTCAAGCTCGAATGGACAGAAAAGTGCCAACATAGTTTCGAGAAGTTAAAGGCTTTGTTGACTGAAGTACCAGTGTTAGTGCAACCGGAGTCGGGCAAGGAATTTGTGATATATAGCGACGCCTCCTTGAATGGTTTGGGGTGTGTGCTCATGCAAGAAGGCAAGGTTATAGCCTATGCCTCAAGACAACTAAAGCCACACGAGGGAAATTACCCAACCCATGACTTGGAACTAGCGGCTGTAATGTTTGTGTTGAAGGTTTGGAGACACCATTTGTATGGTGAGAAGTGTCGAGTATTCACCGATCATAAGAGTCTTAAGTACTTGATGACTCAAAAGGAGTTGAACCTACAACGACGATAATGGTTAAAGCCATTAAAGGATTATGAGTTGATTATCAACTACCACCCGGGAAAGGCGAACGTGGTCGCCGATGCATTGAGTAGAAAATAGTTATTTGTGTTGAGAGCATTGAATGCCAATTTGACATTGTTAGAAGATGGTTCGGTTCAGGCAGAGTTGAGAGCTAGACCGATGTTTCTACAAGAAATTCGTGAAGCTCAGAACAGTGACAAAGATTTACAGGTTAAGAGGACTCAGTGTGAGTCGGGGATTGAATCAGATTTTCAGATTGGCATCGATAGATGTCTAATTTTCAAAGATAGAGTTTGTGTACCGAAAAATAATGAGCTTATTCAGAAGATTCTACGAGAAGAAAATAGTGGTTGTTTATCCATCCACCCGGGTAGTGTGAAAATGTACAATGACTTGAGGAAAGTGTACTGGTGGTCGAGGATGAAAAGAGACATTTCAGAGTTCATTTCCAAGTGTCTAGTGTATTAGCAAGTGAAGGCTAAACATCAGGTACCTTTGGGTCTATTTCAGCCTATCACAGTCCCCGAGTGGAAGTGGGATCGGATTACGATGGACTTAGTGATGGGTTTGCCATTAACCAGAAGAAATAGAATGTTGTTTGGGTTATTGTGGATAGGCTAACAAAGTCGGCACATTTCATACCATGCATATTGACTACTCCCTTGAGAGATTTGTTGACTTGTATATTTCCAAGATTGTGAGACTACACGGGGTACCCTTGTCGATTGTTTCGAATAGGGATTCGAGATTTACCTCGAGATTTTGGAAAAAGTTACAAGAGGCCTTGGGAACAAAGTTGAGTTTCAGCACGGCATTTCACTCGCAAACTGACGGTCAATCGCAAAGAGTAATTCAGATCTTGGAAAACATGTTATGGTGTTGTGTTCTTGAATTTCAAGGTAGTTGGGAAAGGTACATACCATTGGTTGAATTTGCCTACAACAATAGTTATCAGTCAAGTCTGAAAATGGTGCCTTTTGAGGCTTTGTATGGGTGAAAGTGTTGAACGCCCTTGTATTGGACTGAACTGAGACAAAGTCTGATACACAGGGTCAATTTAATTAAAGAGACTGAAGAGAAAGTTAAAGTGATTCGCAACTATTTGAAAGTCGCTTCGGATAGATAGAAATCTTACCCGGATTTGAAATGGAAAGAGATTGAATTTCAAGTTGGTGGTCGAGTATTTTTGAAAGTATCCCCGTGGAGGAAAGTTCTCAGATTTGGTAGAAGAGGCAAGTTGAGTCCTCGTTTCATAGGACCCTATAAGTTTACCAAAAGAGTAGGGCCAGTTGCCTATCGATCGGCTTTGCCACCAGAATTGGAAAAGATTCATGATGTGTTTCATGTGTCCATGCTAGTCGATATAAATTAGACCCTTCTCATGTGATTACGCCATCAGAGGTTGAGATTCATCCGGACATGACTTATGGTGAAGAGCCGGTCAAGATATTGACTCGTGAAGTCAAACAGTTGAGGAATAAGAGTGTAGCACTTGTGAAAGTTTTGTGGCATAGACATGGAGTCGAGGAATGGGAACCTGAGGACGAAAATCCCTAAGGGGGAGAAATGTAACAGCCCGACTTTTGGGGCTAGTCAGAATAGTGGTCTCAGGACCACAAATCCAAAGTTAGAGAAATTATTTTATTATTGATCTAGAGTCATAGCATGTTTATATTAGTGCATGAAAAATTTGGTGAGCTAATTTTTACATTTGTGAGCCCAATTGCAAAAAAAGGACTAAATCGCATTAAGTGCAAAAGTCCTAATTTGATAGCTAAAGGTGTTATTTTATTATAGAATCAAAATTGGGAGATTTTAAAGGGCAAATAGACCGTTTTAAAAGAGCATAGCCAGCCATAGAGTCAAAGAGGAGACAAAATTTTAAAATTTGGTGGGTTAGGTGGCTTACTTTGACTAAAATAGAAATAGATAAAAGAAGGATAATATCATCCCTTTTCATCTTCTTCCTCTGAAATTTTTAGCAAAGAATGGGGTTTAAGAGCTTGAAATTTCAGCAACTTTAATCCTTCACAAGTAAGTGATCCTAATGGCTTTTCTTAAATATTTTTGTACTTTTGAGATCCTTGAAGCATGAGTTTTCAAATGAGGGTACTATTTTGTAAAATTATTGAGAGTCTATGGTTTTGCGATGAAAGGATTTGTGATATTTACTGAGTTTTTATGTAACATCCCAAAATAGCGCCTAAAAAATAGTGGTTGTGAAACCACGAATTTCAGATCAAAAAAATTTATTCGGATTAAGTTTTAAGGTTTATTCATTGATTGAATAATTGTGTGAAAATTTCGTGAAGAAATTTTGTAACACCCCGTACCCGAGACCGTTGCCGGAGTCGAACGCGAGGTGCTAACAGACATAATACATTTATTTTTACATGAACCATAGCCGAATCATTTTAACCATGAGTAACATAACAAGCATAAATCATACTTATGGATATACCATGGCCGATTCAATCTAATCACATCCAAAATCATCAACTATTTTCAATGCATATAGCACATATAAACATGAATAAGTTTCATATAATCACTTAACACATTAAATTCTTTCATCAACAATCTTTTTGTTTCTTTATCCATCAAAACTTAAAGGTAAGAAAAAAAATCAAGTTCTTCTCACACATACTATAACCGAAAGTTCCATCCAACACTCTAAATTCAAAATTTTAGTATGGCTAGGTAAGAAAAACATGATGATTAAACTGAACAAACTAAGATTTCAAAAGAAAGATTAACAAAATTTTCTAACCTTCTCTTCATTCAAAAGGCCGAATGCCCCATTCCTCTTTCTTCTTCTTCTTGTACGGCTAAGAAGAACAAGGTGATACCCTTTTTTTTCTTTCCTTCGCCCTTCATCCCCCTTATTTTATTACTAACTCATTATTTTATTCTTTCCAACATGAACATTAGCACACCATGCTTAAAATATGCTATGACCCATAGCATGGCCGGCCACTAGCTCAATTTTTGGGCAATTTGACATGCAAACCCCTCACTTCTATAACATGCATTAATAGGCCACTTTACATTTGCCTAGCACATTTCTAAATTTTCTCACATAAGTCCTATTTACTAAATTTCACCTACAATTAGCAAAATTCAAATATGAAATTTTCACACATGCAAATATACATATACGAAGCATCAAACATGACAGCTAATTATTTTTATGACTCGGTTTTGTGGTCCCGAAACCACTTCCCGACTAGGGTCATATTAGGGCTGTCACAACTCTCCCCCACTTAAGAAATTTTCGTCCCCGAAAATCTTACCGGTAAATAGGTTTGGGTATCGTTCTTTCATAGAGTTCTCGATTTCCCAAGTAGCTTCTTCCATTCCGTGTTTGAGCCATAACACTTTCACTAGCGGAACCCTTTTGTTTCGCAACTCTTTCACTTCACGTGCTAGGATACGAATAAGTTCTTCTTCATAACTCATATCAGCTTGAATTTCGACCTCGAAGGGACTTATTATGTGCGAAGGATCAGACCTGTAACGTCGAAGCATTGAGACATGAAAAACATTGTGAATCTTCTCAAGATCAGGGGGTAACATCAATCTATATGCCACCGGACCAACTCGTTCGGATATTTCATACAGCCCTATGAACCTCGGACTCAGTTTGCCCTTACGGCCAAATCTGAGTATCTTTTTCCAAGGTGAAACCTTAAGAAACACTTTGTCTCCCACCTGATACTCAATATTTCTCCGTTTTAAATCCGCATACGACTTCTGACGATCTGATGCTGCCTTCAGACTTTCACGAATTATTTTTACTTTCTGTTCAGCATCTTTAATCAAATCCACTCCGAAAATTTTGCTTTCACCGAGCTCGGTCCAAAACAATGGCGTACGGCATTTACGCCCGTACAAAGCCTCGTAAGGTGCCATCTTAATACTTGATTGAAAACTATTGTTGTAAGCGAATTCAATCAAGGGTAAATACCGCTCCCATGAACCACTAAACTCGAGGATGCAACATCTCAACATATCCTCAAGTATCTGAATTATCCGCTCGGATTGACCATCGGTTTATGGATGAAAAGCGGTGCTAAAATGCAGCTTGGTACCCAAAGCTTCTTGCAATTTCTCCCAAAATCACGAGGTGAATCTCGGATCTCTATCCGACACAATAGAAATCGGTACCCCGTGTAATCTCACAATCTGAGAAACGTACAATTCATCTAGTTTATCCAATGAAAAATCCGTACGTACGGGGATAAAATGAGCCGACTTAGTCAATCTATCAACAACAACCCAAATCGCATATTTCTTACTTGCCGATACTGGCAACCCAGATACAAAATCCATCATGACTCGATCCCATTTCTATTCAGGTATCATGATCGGCTGAAGTAAACCCGTAGGCACTTGATGTTCCGCCTTCACTTGTTGACATATTAAACACTTCGATACAAAATCGGAAATGTCTCGTTTCATGCCACACCACCAAAACTGGCGTCACAAGATCATTGTACATTTTCGTACTCCCCGGGTGAATTGACATTCGGCTACAATGAGCTTCGTTCAGAATCATCGAGATGAGTTCTGAATTTCTTGGAACGCACAAACGACTTCTGAACCTCAAACAATCGTCATCATCAATTTGAAACTCTGATTCCATATTCGGAACACATTCAGCCCGTTTTGCAACCAATTCATCATCGACTTTCTGAGCTTCACGAATTTGATGAATCAACAATGGTTTGGCCTTTAATTCCGCCACTAACACATTGTCGGATAGAACAGACAAGTGTACATTCATCGCTCGTAAAGCAAACAGTGATTTACGACTTAAGGCATCCGCAACCACATTAGCCTTTCCCGGGTGATAGCCAATGACAAGCTCATAATCTTTTAACAACTCGAGCCAACGTCTTTGTCGTAGATTTAAGTCTCTTTGAGTCATCAAATATTTGAGACTTTTGTGATCCGAAAATACATGGCACTTCTCACCAAAAAAGTAATGTCGCCATATTTTCAAAGCGAATACGATGGCAGCTAATTCGAGATCATTGGTCGGATAATTTTTCTCATGTGGCTTTAATTGTCTCGACGCATAGGCCACAACTCGACCTTCTTGCATCAATACGCAACCCAACCCAAGTAGGGAGGCATCACTATAAATGACAAACACTTTGCCTGATTCGGGTTGCACTAGAATTGGAGCTTCAGTCAAATAAGTTTTCAGTTGATCAAAACTTTTCTGACATTTTTCCATCCATTCGAACTTAACATCTTTTTGAAGTAGCTTCGTCATTGGTGTGGCTATCATCGAGAAACCTTTTACAAACCGTCGGTAGTAACCGGCAAGTCCCAAAAAGCTTCGAACCTCAGTAATATTTCTCGGAGGCTTCCAGTTAAGTATGGCTGAAATTTTGCTCGGATCAACTCAAATACCCAATGCGGATACCACATGGCCCAAGAAGCTCACCTCTCTTAACCAGAACTCGCACTTACTAAACTTAGCATATAACTGCTTATCTCGTAAAATTTGCAACACTAATCTCAGGTGCTCGGCATGTTCGGTCTCATCTCTTGAATAGACCAAGATGTCATCAATAAACACAACTACGAACCGGTCCAAATACTGTCTGAAGATTCGATTCATCAAATCCATAAATACCGCAGGGGCATTAGTGAGCCCAAACGGCATCACTAAGAACTCGTAGTGGCCGTATCTCGTTCTGAAAGCAGTTTTGGGTATATCCGAATCTCGAATTCGCAACTGATAATAACCCGATCTCAAGTCTATCTTTGAAAACACTGAGGCTCCCTTTAGTTGATCAAACAAATCATCAATGCACGGCATCGGATATTTATTCTTTATTGTCACCTTATTCAGCTGACGATAGTCGATGCACAACCTCATGGTTCCGTCCTTCTTTTTCATAAACAATACTGGTGCACCCCAAGGTGAGAAACTTGGTCGAACGAAACCTCTATCAGTCAACTCTTGCAACCGAGCTTTCAATTCCTTTAATTTCATTGGTGCCATACGATACGGAGCTATCGAAATCGATGTAGTCCCAGGTACAAGCTCGATGCCAAACTCTACCTCCCGAATAGGTGGTAAACCCGGTAATTCTTCGGGAAAAACATCTGGGTATTCACCCACCACTGGCACAGATTCAGGCTTCTTTTCTAACTCTTTGTCATCAAGTACATACGCAAGGTATGCTTCACACCCTTTTCTTACATATTTCTGAGCCAACATTGATGATATTACAGCTGGCAACCTAGTCAAGTCAGTAGACTCAACTCGGATTATCTCGTTATTTACACACCTCAAATCGATGGTTTTTCTTTTGCAATTTACAATTGCATCATGTACGGTCAACCAATCCATACCGAGGATAACATCAAACTCGTCAAACGGTAAAAGTATCAAATCGGCCGGAAAACAGGAACCTCGGATTACTAGGGGACATTTCTTGCACACTTTGTCGACAAGCACGTAACGACCCAAAGGATTTGACACCCGAATTACAAACTCAGTAGACTCAACAGGTAGAGTCTTACTGGATGCTAAGGTTTCACATATATAAGAATGAGTAGAACCAGGGTCAATCAAAGCAATAACATTAGTATCAAAGAGAGTAAAAGTACCGGTAATAACATCTGGCAAGGAAGCATCCTCGCATGCGCGTATAGCATAAGCTCTAGAGGGAGTACGAGCCTCAGATCTGGTTGTAGCATCTCTAGATCCTCTCTAACCACCACTAGGATTTCCCGTGTTTCTAGATGGTCTACCTCGAGCAGTGGTAGCACCCGGTTTCCCACTCTGGTTTACATTTTGTTCAGACAACCTCGGGCAATCTTTAATAAAGTGGTCAACTGATCCGCACTTGTAACAGGATCGGTCATGGAATCTACAACTCCCTGAATGCTATTTACCACAATATTGGCACTCCGTTCTGTCTCGACGATCATTTCCAACACTGGCAATCGAAGTGACTCGTGTACCCACAGGGGGTCGATCACGATCTCGTCTAGAAAAGCCCGAAGTGTCTCTAGACCGGCCTAAGCCATCTCTAAATTTCTTCGATGACTGTTGGAAGGGCTTCCCCGAAGACCTCTTACGAAACTCCTTTGCTCCCACCTCAGTTTTTCTTTTCTCCATACTAAGCTCCTCGGCTTTGCAAGCTCGCTCGACAAGTGTCACAAATTCCTGGATTTCCAAAATGCCAACTTACAGCTTTATATCATCATTCAGTCCATCTTCAAAACGTTTACACATCACAGCTTCTGAAGAAATGCATTCTCGCGCGTACCTGCTAAGCCTCACAAATTTCCGTTCATAGTCGGTAACCGACATGGAACCTTGTATAAGTTCAAGAAATTCCTTCCATTTTTAATCCATGAATCTCTGACTGATATATTTTTTCTGAAACTCGGTTTGGAAAAACTCCCAAGTTACTTGCTCTCTGGGCACAACAGAAGTCATCGTATTCCACCAATATTAGGCAGAATCACGTAGCAAAGAGATAGTACACTTTAGGCACTCATCGGGTGTGCAAGATAGCTCATCGAGTACTTGAACAGTGTTGTCCAACCAAAATTCATCTTGCTCAGCATCATCGCTGTCAGCAGCCCCGTGTTTTCAGATTCTGTCAACTGGGGGCTTATTTGACCTTATTTGGTCAGTTACCGGAGGTATTGTAGGTGCGGGGGTGGTATTATTCGGGAATGGAGGTTGTGGAACAGCCGTATTAGTTCGAATGTATTGGTTGAACCAATCATTCATCACGCTATAGAAAGCTTGTCTAGCTTCATCATTCGGATTACTAGCAATAGGTTGAGAGTCCACCGGAGCTGTCCCTTGTGTGGGAGCAGGCGCTACACTCTCAAGATCATCAGCTACCGCTCGGTCGGGATCAGGATCCATTACTATAAGTAAACACATTTGCAAATGTCAGAAATCACCACACTATCAAATAATCACATAATGGCATGTATAGCTAGACCCAAACGTATTACGGTAGTCCTAGAATCGACTAAACCGTGGCTCTGATACCAATTTAATTGTAACACCCCTACCCGAGACCGTTGCCGGAGTCGAACGCGAGGTGCTAACAGACATAATACATTTATTTTTACATGAACCATAGCCGAATCATTTTAACCATGAGTAACATAACAAGCATAAATCATACTTATGGATATACCATGGCCGATTCAATCTAATCACATCCAAAATCATCAACCATTTTCAATGCATATAGCACATATAAACATGAATAAGTTTCATATAATCACTTAACACATTAATTTCTTTCATCAACAATCTTTTTGTTTCTTTATCCATCAAAACTTAAAGGTAAGAAAAAAAATCAAGTTCTTCTCACACATACTATAACCGAAAGTTCCATCCAACACTCTAAATTTAAAATTTTAGTATGGCTAGGTAAGAAAAACATGATGATTAACCTGAACAAACTAAGATTTCAAAAGAAAGATTAACAAAATTTTCTAACCTTCTCTTCATTCAAAAGGTCGAATGCCTCCCTCCTCTTTCTTCTTCTTCTTGTACGGCTAAGAAGAACAAGGTGATACCCTTTTTTTTCTTTCCTTCACCCTTCATCCCCCTTATTTTATTACTAACTCATTATTTTATTCTTTCCAACATAAACATTAGCACACCATGCTTAAAATATGTTATGACCCATAGCATGGCCGGCCACTAGCTCAATTTTTGGGCAATTTGACATGCAAACCCCTCACTTCTATAACATGCATTAATAGGCCACTTTACATTTGCCTAGCACATTTCTAAATTTTCTCACATAAGTCCTATTTACTAAATTTCACCTACAATTAGCAAAATTCAAATATGAAATTTTCACACATGCATATATACATATACTAAGCATCAAACATGACAACTAATTATTTTTATGACTCGGTTTTGTGGTCCCAAAACCACTTCCCGACTAGGGTCATATTAGGGCTGTCACAAATTTTATGTATAAGTGCCTAATTTGATAATTAAGACTAAATTGTAAAATTAGCAAAATGTGTGTTCTAGATAATAAAGGGGATTTAATTGAAATGGGTTCTTAAAGTGGAGATCCTTATTTAGTAATTAGACCATTTTATTCAGGTTTGGACAGGGCAAGAATAGGACAAATTTGAAGGAAAACTCTTTAAGGGCATTTTAGTCATTGAGTAATAAAGGAATTAAAAAGGGAAAATAAAGCCAAAATTGGTTCATCTTCTTCATGGAGGCCGAATATAACATGGGGGAAGCCATGGTTAGGGTTTCCAAGCTTTTCAAGCTCAATAGTAAGTTCGTTCTAGCCTCGTTTTTAATGTTCTTTACGTTTTTGGAGTCTCGGTAACTTGATTTAGCTTATTCTAGCAATAATTCATGCTAGGGTTCATATTTGGAAAAATATCCATAGGTGAAATGTGTTTATTTTGATGTTTTATGGTAGAATATGAAGCTTGAAATTGTGTTAAACAACTTTTGCTAAGTGATTTTACGTGAAAACGAGTAAAACAACATAATCGGTAAAAATACCTAATGTTCATAAGTACATGTTAGAGTGAGAATTTGATGTTTCCATAGAATAGAAAAATGGTCATCATGTCATAAAACATAAGAAAATAGGATTAAGTTTAATTTTCGAGCCTTGGGGCAAAAGTGTAAATATGTAAAAGTTTAAGGGAAAAGTGTAATTTTGCCAAAGTTTTAGTTAGGGAATGTTTTGAATAGTACATTAATGAAATAAGTGAAATATGATGTTTTAGATCCCGGAAAGTAAGATTTGGACCTAGAACGGGAGAAAAATTGAAAATCGAGAAAGTTGGTAAAATGGTCGTTTTGGTATCGAGGTAAGTTCATATGTTTAATAAGCATTTAATTATACATATTTGAATGATAAATTGATATTTTGGCCATAAATACTTTAGTATTGAGTTTCAGATATAATGATTAATGTTCGATAATAATTCGATATTGGAAAGAGAACTTGTATAATTTATATGCAAGACCATATTTTGTATTATGGCTTTGTATGATAACAAGAAAGTATTGACTAGCATACTTTGATGAGGATAAGTTAAGTTGATGATATGATGAGATTGAGAATGTAAGTATGTAAGTTGAGTAGCATTTTATTATTATGCAATTATTGTTATTAGTATTGTTATTATTGAGTTATGCGACTAACCTTGAGAATTTGAGCAAGTATGTTTCAGCTATAACTTGACATGGCATTGATATCTCAAAGTCCATGGTTGTACCATGGCAATTAAGGAAGAATTGGCGAAAAAGTCCATGTTCATAACATGACATTTAAGGAGGAATTGACAGTTAAGGATACCATGTAAGACCATGTAAAGACATGGCATTGGTAAGGCAAGGATCCCATGTAAGACCATGTCAAGACATGGCATCGGCATTGATTAAGGACTCCATGTAAGACCACATCAAGATGTGGCATTGGCACTAAGACAAGGATACCATGTAAGACGATGTTTGGAACATGGCATTTGGTAAGATAAGGATATCATGTAAGACCATTCCAAGGCATGGCATTGATAAGTTCTATAAGGCAAGGATACCACGTAAGACCATGTCAAGACATGGAAATGGTAAGTTCAAAAAGGAAAAGGTTCCCGAGTAATCCAAAGAGTAAGTCAAAGAAATGACAAGGTGAAAACATGAAGAAAGAGTACAGGTATGCATTTAAGGCTTATTTAATATTGAGATTGTAAGTAATTGAGATTATCAAGTATTAAGTAAGTGATGAGTTTTCAGTTATGCTTGTGACACTTTATGACATGATTGGCAATATGCCTATATTATGAAAGAGTACTCAAGTGTTAAGTGAGATGTTGCAGGTAT
This sequence comes from Gossypium hirsutum, assembly GCF_007990345.1. Classification (NCBI taxonomy): domain Eukaryota; kingdom Viridiplantae; phylum Streptophyta; class Magnoliopsida; order Malvales; family Malvaceae; genus Gossypium; species Gossypium hirsutum. The sequence continues at coordinate 38,965,737 of NC_053430.1, read as the reverse complement.
GTAAGCAAGCTATTAAGTAAGGTGCCTTTTGTATTCTAAGCCTTTGGTAAGGTTACCGATGAGTAAGATGGGAAAGTAAGAACTAAACATTATTTAAGCAAATTATGACAGCATAGTAGTAAGCTAAATTGATTGCTAATGCTTATTATTTTACATGTGAACTTACTAAGCTTTATAAGCTTACTTCTTTCACTTTCCCATGTTTTAGAGTACTTAAAAGCAAGCTCGGGTTGGAGGTAGTCGGAGATCACTTCACACTATCGACTATCAAGTTACCAAATGGGTATCTTCATTTACAAACATTCTAGTTTATGGCATGTATAGGGACTTAGCCATTTTGTGTGTATGTCCTTATGATATGGATAAAGAATGGTATGTAAATATTGATAATGATTAGCTATCGAAATGGCTAATCAAGGACATGTTTGGTGTTATGTATGCCTAAATGCTAGTTATTCTATGGAAATCATGAAAAAGGTGAAATTAGCTTTAAAATAGTATCAGACAATAGTGAATTTTAAAAATCACTACAAATAGTAGAAATGGATTCAGATAGTGAATGAGATATAGAATCAAATATTATTGAGTCTATTTTCATATGAAAGAAACAGAGTAAACAAAAGAAGTGTATATTAAGAGATATTTGAATTTTAGTGAGACAGGTCAGAGCAATTTCTGAATCCCCTATTTTGAATTTATAAATTCACTAAAAATTGTACAAAAATAATTAGGAATTATAGTTTGTATTTATAGATTCCTTAGTGAATCTAATTTCACTAGAAATAAACGACATGGTTATTTGAATTCTGTACAGGGATAAAATTGATTCATAGTGGGGAGAGGTGAGAGTAGTCAAACAGTGCAACAGTTGAAAATTTAAATAATAAACTGTACTAATTGGCTAGACCAAAATTTCTGGAAAAAAATTAGTAAGAAAATATATGAGTCTAGTTTTAGGGAAAATTCACGAATTTAAATTTTAAGTTTTTTGACTCGAGTTATTATTTATTTAGTGAATATGACGCAGGTGGGCAATTTTATAAAGAGTAATGAAATAAATTGTTTTGATTTGTCTAAGTATTCAAAAAAAATTTAATGTTCCCGGTTTGGTCCCGAACCATTTCAATTGCATGTTTTAGGGTCTCGAGGGCCCTTTTTAGGGACATATTGAATGAATATAAATTAATTAATTTTAAAACTAAATTTTATGCTCGAATTAGTAAGTTAAGTCAGGTAACGCCTCGTGCTCGACTCCGGTGATGGTCTCGGGTAAGGGGTGTTAGATTTTATTGAAGAAAACTAGTCTTGGGTGTCTTATAAACAACTTTTGTGAAAGGTGTTAGCATGAAAACACCTAAAAGGATTAATGTGCATAAATTGTAAAATAGATAATAAATGTGTGAAATAGTGGGAAATTGGAGTTGTTATAAGTGTCAAAGAGGTTCGGCTAGTTTTGAAAAATAAAGAAATTTGATAAAAATCAATTTTTGGACCTAGGGGTGAAATTGTCATTTTGTCAAAATTTAGGGGCAAAATGGTCATTTTACCAAAGATGCAAATTTTCGATTTCTTAATTCTAATTAGAGACTAAAGGAGTACATTTTTGCTATTATAGATCAAGAATTACTAAACCTGAGCCTAGACTGGGGGAAAGCCAAGCAAATCGACTAAATTGACTAGTTGCCACATTTTGTAATCCGAGGTAAGTTGTATGTAAATAATACAACTACATTGCTAATGTATATGTTGGATTGTATTGAATTATTATAGTATGAATTGCTTGATTATGGAATTGAGAAAGTATGATGATAATAGAAATAGTAGAGTTCCCGTTTGAACCTAGGAAATAAATCAGATATTCATGCCATGATGATCGAGTCACTTGTGTGAGCTAGTGTAAGACATGGCTGGGACATGCATCGACCACATTATGAAAGCCAGTGTAAGACCATGTCTGGGACATGGCATCGGCATTGAGACGAGTGCTAGTGTAAGACATGTCTGGGACATGCATCGGCCTCGAGATGTAAGCTAGTGTCTTATGTTTGGGACATGCGTCGGCTATGAGATGATAGTCAGTGTAAGACCATGTCTGGGACATGGCATCGACACCTTACCCTATGCATGAGGCTTATGGAATATCCGATAGAATTCCAAATGGTTCAACAATGAAAGTTATGATTTCTGGTTATTGAGGAAAGTATGACCGAGTTGTGAGTGATATAGGTACCTATTGTGTATGTTTGAATTGTGAGTTCAATATATACTATACGAAGTGTATGGAATATTGATGAGTAAGTGTTACTTATGCCCACTTGTGTACTATGAGCTTGTTGATGAATGGTGAAGTTGTGTTGTGTATTTATTTATGTGCAACTTACTAAGCTTTATGCTTACTTCCGCTCCTTTCTTTTTCTTATAGTGCAGCCTACTTAGCTCAAGGATAAAAGAAAGTCAGAGATATTGATACACTATCAATCAAAGCATTCAATATAGTTTGATTTATATTTTTGAATATGACATGTATAGAGGATTAGACTTGTGTTTTGTGTGTTTGTAATTTGGCAAAATGTGTTGGCTTGGGATAAATCCCTCACTTTGTATTAAGCCTTGAATGATGGCTAATATCCATTTTGATATATGTAAATGGTGTTGCTTTCATGGATAAGTAAATTGAACAAATGAAATGTTGTCTATTGTGGTTGATTTGGCTGCGTGAAATAGTTTTGTATTGTTTTTGGTTGTTATTGTGTAGGATGTGTAAGTAAGGCTGATAAAGAGGCTCGGTAAATAACCTTATTTTTGTCCACACGGGTAGACACAAGGGCGTGTGTCTAGACCGTGTGTTGCACACGGTCTACCCCGTGGGCGTGCAGTCCGGCCATGTGTCCCCTGCACTTAAACATTTACGTCCGTATGCATGATAATGAACACATAGGCAGAGACATGGTCTTGTGTCTCAGCCGTGTGTAGAACACGGTCTAGCACATAGGCATGTGCCTTGGCCATGTGAAATTTTGAGGTTGCTGATGTCAGAAATAGAATGTCCATGTTTTTGAACACAGGCTAGGACACGGGCGTGTCATGGCCGTGTGAAGGACACGGGCCGGAGACACGGGCATGTCATGGCCATGTAAAGGACACGGGCCATGGACACGGACGTGTGCCAAGCCGTGTGAAAACCCCTATAGGTATGCATTTAGAATTAATTCCACATGGGTGGAGGACACGGGCGTGCCCCTATTTTGTTTAGGCTGTGTGAGACACACGAGCCATCTTCACGACCGTGTTGGAATGGTCACACGGGCGTGTGCCCCTTTGTTAAGTGATATTTTTCTATAATTGGCAAAAGGACCCTGTTTGGTCTTTAATGATTTCTGATGTGTGTTTTGGTCCTTGTAATCCCATATTAAGAATATATTAATAAGTTTAAGAAAGTTTTAAAATTTTCCAAGTCATGAAGACTCAGAATTTGTTATAAGTATGAGTTCAAGTTAGGTATCGCTTCGTATTCTGCCCTGGCATAGGATACAGGTATGGGGTGTTACACATTGCCTTTTGTAACTTTGTCCAAAACCTCGAGGTAAACCTCGGGTCCCAATCTGAAATAATCAATAACGGCACTCCATGAAGCCTCACGATCTCGGATACGTATAATGTAACAGCCCAATTTAGGGCCTAGTCAGAACAGTGGTCTCGGGACCACAAATCCGAAGTTAGAAAATTATTTTTATTATTTTTATGAGGTTATGGTACGATTTTGTAAGTGCATGTAAATTTTGGCAAGTTAATTTTAGCGGTTTCTAGTCCAATTTCGAAAAATGACTAAATCGCATAAAAGACAAAAGTTACATTTTAGTACCCAAATGTGTTAAATAGCTTGAGAATCAAAATTGAGGGCTTTTAAAGGGAAATTACACCATTTTTAATAGTGTTAGCCGGCCATGGAGTGAGGGGAGACAAAATTGTCAAAGTTAGGTGAAGCTTAGGTCACTAATTTTGACTAGTGTCATTTTTAATAAAACAAAAAGAGAGAGAAGGGAAGAGCTATCATCATTTCTCCCTTCTTAGCCGAAAATATTAGCAAATATTTGGGGTTTAAGAGCTTGAAATTTCAGCAACTTGAAGTACTCATAAGTAAGTGATTTTGATAGTCTCTCTTAATGATTTTTGCATTTTTAAGACCCTTGAAGCATGAGCTTTCAAATGAGGGTGATATCTTACAAAATAGTCAAGATTTTAGGATTTTTTCATGGATGTATTTGTGATATATGCTGATTTGTTTATGGAAGAATATGAGTCCTAGTTGTGTTATAAACAACTTTTGTGAAAAATGTTAGCATGAAATCACCTAAAGGGACTATTTTGCATAAGTTGCAAAATAGGTGGTTAGTGTGTGAAATAGTGAGAATTTGAGATTGCCCTTGTAGTAAAAAGAGTTTAGCTAGGCTTGAAATATGAATAAATTCGATAAAAATCAATTTTCTGGCATAGGGGTAAAATGGTGATTTTACCAAAGTTGTGAATTTTTGAATGCCTAATTGTGTTTAGTGACTAAATAGATGCATATTGTTATTATAGATCAAGATTTGCCAAAATCGAGCCTAGACCGGGGCAAAGCCAAGCAATCCGAATAAGCCGACTGTCCAAGAACTTTTTCTAAACTGAGGTAAGTTGTATGTAAATAATACAACTACACTGTTAATACTTGTATTCATATTTTCACTAAATTGATATTGTACAAATTGTTAAGTTATAATTGAGAATGCCTTATAATAATTGAGATAGTAGAAATATCTCATTGAAATAGTAGGATATGAATTGGATATTCGTGCCAAGACATTAGGTGATTTGTGCGCCAGTGTAAGACATGTCTGAGACATGCTTCGGCCACATTATGATAGCCAGTGTAAGACCATGTCTGGGACATGGTATCGGCATCCAGACGAGGGCTAGTGTAAGACATGTCTGGGACATGCTTCAGCCATATTATGAGTGCCAGTGTAAGACATGTCTGGGATATGCATTGGCCTCGACAGAGATAGCCAGTGTAAGACGTGTCTGGGACACGCATCGGCTAAGAGTTGTGCTAGTGTAAGACATGTCTGGGACATGGCATCGGCAATTTATCCCATGTTGAAGGTTCATAGAATATCCAGTAGCATTCCAAATGGTTCAATGGTGAAAGTTATAGTTCAATTTTGATAAAGAAAGGATGATCATGTTGTGAGTGTTACAGGTACCTATATGATAAGCATGAGTAACGAGCTTAATTTAGAAAATGAGACTCGAGTAGATGATAATGAGTAAGTTAAGTTATGTTTACCTTTGAGCTATAAGCATGATGGCAAAGGGTGAGATTGTTGTTGTATATTTATTTATATGCAACTTACTAAGGTTTATGCTTACTCTTTTTCCTTTCCCTCTTCATTCAGTATCACCAGGCTAGCTTAAGGATCCCATAAAATCAGAGATATCGATCACACTATCAGCTGCAACACTCAGTATAGTTTGATTTATATTTTTGAAGGTGGCATGTATACTTCTAGACTAGGATGTTGTATTAAGAGAATTATTCATGTATTTTTGGCTTAAGTCAAAGTCCCTCCACTTTGTATCAAGCCTGGAATAATGGCTATTATTCATTTTGATGAATGCATATAATGTTCTTTCTATGGATGAATTGGTGTCCACTGTGATGAAATTTGTATATTGACATGATCTTGTGTAGGTTGTGCAAAATGGGTGACAAAATGGCTTGGGAAATATCCTAGTTTGTCCACACGGGTAAGACACATGGGCGTGTGACTAGGCCGTGTCTGACACATGGCTCATGCCCATGGGTGTGTGTTATGGTCGTGTGTCCCCTGCACTTAAAACTTTAAAGTCATTTTAGTACACGGGCAAGCCACATGGGCGTGTGCCCAGGCCGTGTCATAAAGTCAGTATGTATGCTAGTAGTACGCGGACAAGAGACACGGCCATGTGTCTTAACTATGGCAAGGATACGGTTATAGGACACAGGCGTGTTCTTGGGCCGTGTGGTTTTGATAGAATGCCCAGGTTTTCAGGCACGGGTTTGGGAATGGGCGTGTCCCTAGCACACGGTTGTGTGTTCTATACCCAGACGGGCGTGTAGAGCCTTGATGCATGAAATTTTCTAAGTTTTTCATGAGTTCTCGGTTGGGTTCTGAACCACCCCGAATGTATTTTTGGGCCTCGCAAGATTGCTTGTGAAAGGAGAAGTTTTTAAATTGTTTGAGATTTCACGGCCCAGTTTTATACATTTGGTTGAGTTTAAGTCAGGTTGCACCACGAACCCTATCCTAGCACCGGATACGGGCGAGGGGTGTTAATTTGGTGGTATAAGAGCATGGTTTAGTCGATTCTAGGACTAAACAAGCAAGAGTACGAGTCTAGCTATACATGCCACGTCTATGCATATTGATAGTGTGACGATTCCTGACGATTATAAATTTTATTTTTCTTACATAGTAAATGGATCCTGATAGAACCACGGTAGATGACGTAGAAAGTAATGCGCCGGCTCCCGTAGAAGGGACCGCGCCGGTAGAGAGTTAGCTCGTAAGTATGGGCCAAGGTGGAGGGGCTAGGGAAGCCTACCTTCTAATGATGGATACTTGGTATACGGAGTTCGTTCGTGCAAACCCGAACACTCCACCTCCCTCACCTTCCCCGATTTCTCAGTATGCCCCGATGTCTCCGCAAGGTGCAGACATGTTTAGACGAGAGAAGCCACCGGTAGACAAGATCCGAAAGCAAAGGGCCGAGGAATTTCGGGCTAGTGTAGATGATGACCCGAAGAGAGCGAAGTTTTGGCTAGAAAACACCATGAGGGTATTCAATGAACTGTCATGCACGCTTGAAGAGTGCGTAAAGTGTCCCATGTCACTTCTACGAGACTCAGCTTATCAGTGGTGGAATACTCTCGTGTCTGTGGTACTGAGAGAAAGAGTAACTTAGGAATTCTTCCAAGGAGAGTTTCGAAAGAAGTACATTAGCCAGAGGTTCATGGACCAGAAAAGGAAGGAATTTCTAGAGTTGAAGCAAGATAATAAGACTATGATAGAATATGAGCGTGAGTTTGTGAAGCTCAGCAAATATGCACGAGAATGCTTATCCACTAAAGCGATTATGTGTAAGAGGTTTGAGGATGGCCTCAATGAAGGCATTCGAGTGTTTTTGGGCATCCTAGAGTTAAGAGAATTTGTGGTGCTCGTTGAGAGAGCATGTAAAGCAGAAGAGCTGGTGAAGAAGAGGAGGAAGGCAGCCATCGAGTTGCGAAATTTAAAGAGAAGACAGATGGGGAATACGCATCAGTCCTCCTCCAAGAGGTCTAAAGAAATTAATACTCGATCGAACACTTCAGTGGGATTTTCGCGGAGGAATAATAATCAACAGAACATGGCATCTAAAGCCCAAACTACTTCAGTTGCAAGTGTCGGTAGTGCTCGGCCAAATAGGCTGGAGTGTTCGCAATGTGGAAGATGTCACTTGGCCGAATGCCAGGTAAAAAAGAGGGGTTGTTTCAAGTGTGGGTCACTTGATCACTTTATCCGCGAATGTCCTGAGATGGATGAGAGAGGGAGAAAACAAGATGTGAAAGCAAGCAGTGCTCCCCTGAGGGGTAGGCCTCAAAGGAACTCCAGGAGTGGGACAAGTAGTAGAGGTGCGCCGAGAGATGCCGCGATGAGGTTTGAAGGTAAAGTGCCAGTGAGGACCTATGCTATATGAGCCCGAGAAGAGGCAGAGTTTCTAGACGTGATCACGGGTACCTTTTCTATTCATGATATAACTGTTGTCACTTTAATTGACCCGGGATCTACCCACTCTTACATATGTATGGAATTAATAACTTGTATAAACATGCTAGTAGAGTCCACTAAGTTTCTAATAAAAGTGTCTAACCCGTTAGTCAAGCATGTATTAGTGGACTAAGTATGTAGAAATTGTCCTTTAATGATTAGAGGCCACTGTTTTCCTGCCAACTTGATGTTATTGCCGTTTAATGAATTTGATGTAATTCTTGGGATGGATTGGTTGACCTCCCATGGCGTTGTTGTAGACTTTGGGAGAAAAGTAATTTAGTTAAGATGTGAGAATGGAAATGTTCTTCGAGTTGGGCCAGATAAGTTAGATAACTTGTCTGTAGTAATATCGTCTTTGGCAACCGAAAGATATTTGAGAAAAGGTTATGAACCTTATCTAGCTTTTGTGCTAAATACTCAAGTGCCTGAGTCGAAGATTGAGTCAATACCAGTGGTTTGTGAGTTTATAGATGTCTTTCTAGAGGAGTTACCAGGGTTACCCCCAGAGAGAGAGGTTAAGTTTGGTATCGAGTTGGCTCCTGGTACGACACCAATCTTGATTGCACCATATAGAATGGCCCCCACCAAGTTAAAGGAGTTGAAGGTATAGTTGAAAGAATTAACAGATAAAGGTTTTACTAGACCGAGTTACTCACCATGGGGTGCTCCAGTGCTTTTTGTGAAAAAGAAGGACAGGTCGATGAGGTTATGTATCGACTACAGACAACTTAACAAAGTAACGGTAAAGAACAAGTATCCGTTGCCAAGGATTGATGATCTCTTTGATCAACTGAGAGGAGCCACTGTATTTTCTAAAATAGATTTGAGGTCGGGTTACTACCAGTTAAGAGTCAAGGAACAAGATGTGCCGAAGACTGCTTTTCGGACGAGATATGGGCATTACGAGTTTCTTGTTATGCCTTTTGGATTGAGAAATGCCCCAGCGGTATTTATGGACTTGATGAACCGCATCTTCCGACCGTATTTGGATAGGTTCATCGTCGTTTTTATTGATGACATCTCGGTTTATTTGCGCAACGAGAATGAGCACGCGGAGCATTTGAGAACTGTGTTGTAGATCTTGAGGGATAAACAACTTTATGCCTAGTTTAGTAAGAGTGAGTTTTGGCTCAAAGAGGTCGGGTTTCTAGGACATATAGTGTTGGGTGATGGAATTCGAGTTGATCCAAATAAGATTTTTGCCATTGTGGAGTGGAAACCACCGAGGAATGTGACAGAGGTTCGTAGTTTTCTGGGGCTAGCGGGATACTATAGACGATTTGTAAATGGATTCTCCATGATACCTATACCGATAACAAGGATACTACAGAAAGATGTCAAGTTTGAATGGACAGAAGAGTGCCAACAGAGCTTCGAGAAATTGAAGGCTTTGTTGATCGAAGCCCCAATTTTGGTGCAACCTGAGTCGGGCAAGGAATTTTTAGTTTTTAGTGACGCCTCCCTAAACGATTTAGGGTGTGTGCTATACAAAAAGGCAAGGTTATAGCCTATGCCTCGAGACAGCTAAAACCTCATGAGAGGAATTATCCGACCCATGATTTAGAGCTAACAGCTGTAATGTTCGTACTGAAGATTTGGCGACACCATTTGTATGGTGAGAGATGCCGAGTATTTACTGATCACAAGAGTCTAAAGTATTTAATGAATCCGAAAGAGTTGAATTTGAGGCAACAACGATGGTTAGAGCTAATAAAAGATCATGAGTTGATCATTGACTACCATCTAGGAAAGGCGAACGTTGTCATCGACGCTTTGAGTAGAAAGTCGTTGTTTTCTTTGAGAGATTTGAATGCTCAGTTGACTGTATCTAATGATGGTTCGATCCTAGCAGAGCTGAGAGTTAGGCTGACTTTTCTTCATGAGATCCGAAAAGCTCAGAAGAGTGATGAGAAGTTGCAAGCTCAGAAAAGTCAGTGTGAGTCAGGTGTTGAATCAGATTTTCAGACTGGTACCGACGGATGTTTAATGTTCAAAGGTAGAGTTTGTGTACCTAAAGACAGTGAGCTCATTCAGAAGATTTTACGAGAGGCACATAGTGGTAGTTTTTTCATCCATCCGGGCAGTGTAAAAATGTATAACGACCTAAAGAAAATGTATTGGTGGTCGGGAATGAAAAGAGATATTTCAGAGTTTGTTTCCAAGTGTTTAGTGTGTCAGCAAGTAAAGGCTGAACACCAAGTACCTTCTGGGCTACATCAACCTATTATGGTTCCAGAGTGGAAATGGGATCGTATCACCATGGATTTCGTGACCAGTTTGCCTCTAACCCCGAATAGGATAGATGCAGTATGGGTTATTGTCGGTAGACTCACTAAGTCAGCCCACTTCATACCAGTGTGTACCGACTACTCCCTTGAGAAATTAACTGATCGTATGTTTCCGAAGTTGTGATACTACATGGTGTACCATTGTCGATTGTTTCAGATAGAAACCTGTAATTCACCTCGAGATTTTGGAAGAGGTTGCAAGAGGCTTTAGGAACCAAGTTGAGTTTCAGCACGGACAGACTGATGGATAGTCAGAAAGAGTAATACAGATCTTAGAGGACATGTTGAGATGTTGTGTTCTTGAATTCCAAGGAAGTTGGGAAAAATACTTACCATTGGTTGAATTCACCTATAACAACAGCTATCAGTCGAGTCTGAAAATGGCGCCTTATGAGGCTTTGTATGGGAGAAAGTGCCGAATGCCTTTATTCTGGACTGAGTTGAGAGAGAGTCAGATTCACGGTGTTGATTTGATCAAAGAGGTTGAGGAAAAAGTTAAGGTGATTCGTGACTGTTTGAAAGCTGCCTCAGATAGACAAAAATCCTACGCGGATTTGAAACTAAGGGAGATTAAATTTGAAGTCAGGGATAAGGTAATTTTGAAAGTTTCTCCACAGGGGAAAGTCCTCAGATTTGGTAGAAAAGGCAAGTTGAGTCCTTGTTTTATAGGACCTTATGAGGTTATCGAGAGAGTAAGGCCTGTTGCCTACCGTTTGGGTTTGCTGCTAGAGTTAGAAAAGATTCACGACGTATTTCACATGTCCATGCTACGCCGATACAGATTAAACCCTTCGCATGTAATTACACCAACTGAAGTTGAGATTCTTCCAGATATGACTTATGGTGAAGAACCAGTCAAGATCTTAGCTCAAGAGGTCAAACAGTTAAGGAATAAGAATATACCACTTGTGAAGGTTCTGTGGCATAAAAATGGAATCGAGGAAGCTACATAGGAACCCAATGAGTCTCTAAGAGAGCAGTATCCGAACTTATTCACCGGTAAGATTTTCGAGGACGAAAATCCCTAAGGAGGGAATGTAACAACCCGATTTAGGGCCTAGTCAGAACAGTGGTCTCAAGACCACAAATCTAAAGTTAAAAATTACTTTTATTATTTTTATGAGGTTATGGTACGATTTTATAAGTGCATGTAAATTTTGGTCAGTTAATTTTAGCGATTTCTAGTCCAATTTCGAAAAATGACTAAATCGCATAAAAGGCAAAAGTTACATTTTAGTACCCAAATGTGTTAAATAGCTAGAGAATCAAAATTGAGGGCTTTTAAAAGGCAATTACACCCTTTTTAATAGTGTTAGCCAGCCATGGAGTGAGGGGAGACAAAATTGTCAAAGTTAGGTGAAGCTTAGGTCACCAATTTTGACTAGTTTCATTTTTAATAAAAGAAAAGGAAAGAGCTATCATCATTTCTCCCTTCTTAGCCAAAAATATAAGCAAATATTTGGGGGTTAAGAGCTTGAAATTTCAGCAACTTGAAGCACTCATCAGTAATTGACTTTGATAGTTTCTCTTAATGATTTTTGCATTTTTGAGACCCTTGAAGCATAAGCTTTCAAATGAGGGTGATATCTTACAAAATAGTCAAGAGTTTAGGATTTTTCCATGGATGTATTTGTGATATATGTTGAGTTTTTTATGGAAGAATATGAGTCCTAGTTGTGTTGTAAACAACTTTTGTGAAAAATGTTATTATGAAATCACCTAAAGGGACTATTTTGCATAAGTTGCAAAATAGGTGGTTAGTGTGTGAAATAGTGAGAATTTGGGATTGCCCTAGTAGTAAAAAGAGTTTAGCTAGGCTTGAAATACGAAGAAATTTGATAAAAATCAATTTTCGAGCATAGGGGTAAAATGGTCATTTTGCCAAGGCCTAGGGGCAAAAATGGTGATTTTACCAAAGTTGTGTATTTATAAATGCCTAATTGAGTTTAGTGACAAAATGGATGCATATTGTCATTATAAATCAAGATTTGCCAAAATCGAGCCTAGATCGGGGCAAAGCCAAGCAATCCGAATAAGCCGACTATCCAAGAACTTTTTCTAAACCGAGGTAAGTTGTATGTAAATAATACAACTACACTGTTAATACTTGTATTCGTCTTGTCATTAAATTGATATTGTACGAATTGTTAAGTTATAATTGAGAATGCCTTATAATAATTGAGATAGTAGAAATATCCCGTTGAAACCGTAGGATATGAACTGGATATTCGTGCCAAGACATTGGGTGATTTGTGCACCAGTGTAAGACATGTCTGAGACATGCTTCGGCCACATTATGATAGCCAGTGTAAGACCATGTCTGGGACATGGCATCGGCATCCAGACGAGGGCTAGTGTAAGACATGTCTGGGACATGCTTCAGCCATATTATGAGTGCCAGTGTAAGACATGTCTGGGACATGCATTGGCCTCGACAGAGGTAGCCAGTGAAAGACATGTCTAGGACACGCATCGGCTAAGAGTTGTGCTAGTGTAAGACATGTCTGGGACATGCATCAGCACACATATATGAGAGCCAGTGTAAGACCATGTCTGGGACATGGCATCGGCAATTTATCCCATGTTGAAGGTTCATAGAATATCCAGTAGCATAACAAACGGTTCAATGGTGAAAGTTATAGTTCGATTTTGATAAAGAAAGGATGATCATGTTGTGAGTGTTACAGGTACCTATATGATAAGCATGAGTAACGAGCTTAATTTAGAAAATGAGACTCGAGTAGATGATAATGAGTAAGTTAAGTTATGTTTACCTTTGAGCTATAAGCATGATGGCAAAGGGTGAGATTGTTGTTGTATATTTATTTATATGCAACTTACTAAGGTTTATGCTTACTCTTTTTCCTTTCCCTCTTCGTTCAGTATCACTAGGCTAGCTTAAGGATCCCATAACGTCAGAGATATCGATCACACTATCAGCTGCAACACTCGGTATAGTTTGATTTATATTTTTGAAGGTGGCATGTATACGTCTAGACTAGGATATTGTATTAAGAGAATTATTCATGTATTTTTGGCTTAAGTCAAAGTCCCTTCACTTTGTATCAAGCTTGGAATAATGGCTATTATTTATTTTGATGAATGCATATAATGTTCTTTCTATGGATGAATTGGTGTCCACTGTGATGAAATTTGTATATTGACATGATCTTGTGTAGGTTGTGCAAAATGGGTGACAAAATGGCTTGGGAAATAGCCTAGTTTGTCCACACGGGTAAGACACATGGGCGTGTGTCTAGGCCGTGTCTGACACATGGCTCACGCCAATAGGTGTGTGTCATGGTCATGCGTCCCCTGCACTTAAAACTTTAAAGTCATTTTAGTACACAGGCAGGCCACACGGGCGTGTGCCCAAGCCATGTCATAAAGTCAGTATGCATGCTAGTAGTACACGGACAAGAGACACGGCCATGTGTCTTAACCGTGGGAAGGATAGGGTTATAGGAAACAGACGTGTTCTTAGGCCATGTGGTTTTGACAGAATGCCCAGGTTTTCAGACACGGGTTTGGGACATGGGCGTGTCCCTAGCACACGGTCGTATGTTCTATACCCAGACGGGCGTGTGGAGCCTTGATGCATGAAATTTTCTAAGTTTTTCATGAGTTCTTGGTTGGGTTCCAAACCACCCCGGATGTATGTTTTGGGCCTCATAAGCCCGTATATGAGATAGATTGCTTGTGAAAAGAGAGGTTTTTAAATTGTTTGAGATTTCACGGCCCAGGTTTATACAGTTGGTTGAGTTTAAGTCAGGTAGCACCACGAACCCTATCCTAGTGTCGGATACGGGCGAGGGGTGTTACATATAAGTCGGCCAATCTTTCAAGGGAGTAGTTGGTACACACTGGTATAAAATGTGTCGACTGTGTTAGCTTATCGACAATAACCCAAACAATATCCTTTTTCTTCGGGGTTGAAGGCAAACCCGTCACAAAATCTATGTTAATCTCATCCCACTTCCACTCGGGAATCGTGATAGGTTGAAGTAGAGCGGAAGGTACTTGGTGTTCAGCTTTCACTTGCTGGCACACTAGACACCTAGAAACGAACTCTAAAATATCCCTTTTTATTCCCGACCACTAGTACATTTTCTTAAGGTCGTTGTACATTTTCACACTACCCTGGTGGACGGACAAACAACCACTATGCGCCTCTTGTAGAATCTTCTGAATAAGCTCGCTGTCTTTGGGTACACAAACTCTATCTTTAAACATTATACATCCATCGGTACCAATATGAAAATCTGAGTTGACAGCTGACTCACACTAAGTTCTCTTGGCTTGCCAATCACTGTCGTTATTTTTAGCTTCCTGAATCTTTTTTAGAAACATTAGTCTAGCTCTCAACTCTGCTTGAACCGAACCATCATCAGACAAAGTCAGATTGGCGTTCATTGCTCTCAATGCAAATAAATATTTTCTACTTAATGCATCGGCGACCATGTTCGCCTTTCCCGGGTGGTAGTTGTAACACCCCTTACCCGTACCCGAGGCTGGGATAAGGTAGAGGCGTTACCGGACAAACATACAAACATTAAACTAAAATACGGGCCATAAAATTTCATTCATATTTCAAAACGTTCATTCACTTGCACATAGTCCCTTATTTGAGTCTACGGAGCCCAAAACATACTTTAGAAAGAGTTCGGGACTAAACCGAGAACTTACGAAAATCTTGGAAATTTCATGCTTTAAGGTTCCACACGCCCGTGTCCCAAAGTCGTATTCCATACACGGCTGAGGCACATGGTCGTGTCTCTGCCTGTGTGGCATATACCTAGGCTATTTTCCAAGCTTTGGTCAACCTTAATCTCTTACACACTTATACAAAATCAAAACCATATAACATGATATTCATTTAATGATTAAACATTCTCAATTAAACCACAAACATAGCATTTGTATGTCATCATACATGTGTCTTTCATTCTCATTTTACCTTGTCTATTATAGTACCACTTATACATTTATACCAAGATTATCATCTTACCAAGTATCTTTAGCTTAATCATCAAGCATTCATATTTAAAGCTAGATCATATCTTTATAAAATACCACAATTCAGATGCGCAGAATAACATGTTTGCCTGAACCATTTCAATTCAACTCCATACCCAACAAGTATTACATTGAGACTAGTCATATATATATACATGTCATGATACATATAATTCTCTTTCTATTTTCTTATAAACACATATCATTTATTTCATTATATCAATATTTTATATACCATAGTTTCCATGTATTCCACATATATTTATTTTCCTCCTCCTCCTCTCCATTCCACATCCTTAATGTATATAGCATTCTCGTAAGTACGATTTCACAATTTACTA
This sequence comes from Gossypium hirsutum, assembly GCF_007990345.1. Lineage (NCBI taxonomy): Eukaryota > Viridiplantae > Streptophyta > Magnoliopsida > Malvales > Malvaceae > Gossypium > Gossypium hirsutum. The sequence goes on along the minus strand of NC_053430.1, from coordinate 38,950,263 downwards.
ATAAATGCTCACATCAAACTGTCCACACGAGTCATAGTCACTTACTTATTTATAATTCGAGCTACAGAGCTCCAAATTAAGATCCGTAAATTTCCCCTGAAACTAGACTCACATATATTTCCACCATAAAATTTTCATAGTTTTTGGTTTAGCCAATTAGTACAGTTTATTCATTAAATTTTCCCCTGTTTCACTTTCTGATAGTTCTGACCTCTCTTCACTAAAAATTAATTATCTCACAGTACAGAATTCGGATAATGTTCTTGTTGATTTATGTTGAAAATAGACTCATTATAAATTTTAAAAATATAATTTTGAGCCTCTAATTATTTTTTTCCAAATTTTTGTGATTTTCCAAAAATAGAACAGGGGATCACGTAATTATTCTAAACCAGTCTGAAAAAAAATATCTCAAAATATAGAACTCCTTTGCTTGCTTTTTTTATTTTATATGAAAATAGACTTATTAAGATTTAATTTGATATCTCATTCAGTCTCTGATTCAATTTATACTATTTTTGGTGTTTTTTCAAAATCACGTCACTGCTACTGTCCAAAACAGTTTTATTGCTAATTCACTCTTTCACACTTTCTTTGTATTAACCTCATTTTAACATACATATCACAAATCATTTTCACCACATTTCATACATCACAAGTATAGGCCCATGATTACAAGGTCACCATAAAATCATCCTCACGTATAACTTACTTGTTTATAACCTTACCACATCCCGGTCACGTAATGTACACATCATTCACATAACCAAGTTCCTGCACTTATTCATCACAAAACTCACAAAGCAATACATAGAGAGTCTCCCGTTGAACACTTCGGATCAATCCTCGATACTTGGTGGTTTCAGCACATAGCTCCACCCATCATATAGTTCGGCTCTCTTGTACACATGGTGAACACTTAGTACCACCCATGTGACCTAGCCAGTTTATCTCATAGCACTCTTGTCTACATAGTGTCCTTCACCTAGAACCACGCATGCGACCTAGCTACATATATCCCGTAGCTCTCTTGTCTACATGGTATCCTTCACCTGGAACCACGCATCTGACCTAGCTACATCTATCCCGTAGCTCTCTTGTCTACATGGTGTCCTTCACTTGGAACCACGCATCCGACCTAGCTACATATATCCCGTAGCTCTCTTGTCTAGATGGTGTACACATAGTATCACCCATGCGACCTAGCTACATCATAATGTCTTGTAGCTCTCTTGTATATATGATGTGCACTCAGCACCATACATGTGACCTAGCTACATACCATCTGTATCATCCAATCTTTTCGAAGGTTCAACCGGGATTTCTCTCTCTTTTCCAACAATTTCACCAATCAAGTAATTATCAACAAACATATTTCAAATATTATTATAAATATCATAATACAAGTAAAATTGATGTATTACTTACATATAAACTTACATCTCATTTAATATCAAGGCAATAACATTAAATTACACATTGCCTTATTAAAAATCATATGAACTTACAATTTCCCATAATATCCATAATCATAGAAATCACATTTATGTATGATAATTCAAAGCACTTCATGTACCATAGACATATTTTTAAATCAATTCATAAACTTGGCACCATAATCATTTAATTTAACATAATTCAATTAATTCACTAAATTTAACTTTCAAATATAAATTACAGCATTATTGTTGTATTATTATCATACCAACTTACATAATTTCAACACCTCGGCAATCATAGTAAATATATCAATTTTACATTGAAACATTCATAAATTAATGCTTATTATACATATAAACTTACCTCGATACTAAAACGGCCATTTTACCAACTTTCCCCATTTTTTATTTTTCTCTCATTCTAGGTTCAAATCTCGTTTTTCGGGATCTAAAACATCATATTTTACTTATTTAATTAATGTAATATTCAAAACAGTCCTTAACTCAAACTTTGGAAAAATTACAATTTTTCCCCTAAACTTTTGCATATTTACACTTTTGCCCCTATGCTCGGGAATTAAACTTCATCCCTTATTTTTATGTTTTATGACATGCTGATCACTTTTCCCTTCGATGGCAACATCAAATTCTCACTCTAACATATACTTATGACTATTAGATATTTTTACCGATTAAGCCCTTTTACTCGTTTTCACTCAAAACCAAGTAGCACAAGATGTCTAACATAAATTTAAAACCTCATATTCTATCATAAAACATCAAAATAAACACATTTCACCTATGGGTATTTTTCCAAATATGAACCCTAGCTTAAATTATTGCTAGAATAAGCTTAATCAAATTACCAGGATTCTAAAAACGTAAAGAACTTGAAAAAACGAGGTTAGAACACTTACTATTGAGCTTGGAAAGCTTGAAAACCCTAGACATGGCTTCCCCCATGCTAATTTCGGCCTCCATGAAAAAGATGAGTCAATTTTGGCTTTATTTTCCCTTTTTATTTCTTTTAATTACCAAATGACCAAAATGCCCTTCCTTACTAAACTTTCAAAAATTTCATCCATGTCCAATTTTTGTCCATAACTTAGAAATTGGTAAAATTGCTATTTAATACCTCCTAATTAATATTTCAAAGCAATTTCATACTAGAAACTTCTAGAATGCAAGTATTGCAACTTATTCAATTTAATCCCTAACTTCAAATTGAGCACTTTATGCATAGAATTTCTTCACGAAATTTTCACACAATCATGAAATCATATCATAGACTTCAAAATAATCATAAAATAATTATTTTTATCTCAGATTTTGTGGTCCCAAAACCTCTGTTCCAACTAGACCCAATTTTGGGTTATTACAGTAGTCGATAATCAACTCATAATCCTTTATTATCTTTAACCATCGCCGTTGCCTTAGGTTCAACTCCTTTTGGGTCAGCAAGTACTTAAGGCTCTTGTGATCTGTGAACACTCGACACTTCTCGCCATACAAATGGTGTCTCCAAATTTTCAACACGATTACAATGGCAGCCAACTCTAAATCATGCGTCGGGTAATTTTTCTCATGTGACTTTAACTGTCTCAAAGTGTAAACTATGATGTTACCTTCTTGCATAAGCACGCACCCCAAACCATTCAAGGAGGCATCGCTAAATATCACAAACTCCTTGCCCGACTCTGATTGCACTAACACTAGGGCTTCGGTCAAGAAAGTCTTTAATTTCTCGAAACTCTGTTGGCATTTTTCTGTCCATTCAAACTTGACATCCTTTTGCAGCAGCCTTGTCATCAGCATAGCTATCGTAGTGAATTTTTTTACAAGCCGTCTATAATATTCGGCTAAACCCAAAAAGCTTCGAACCTCAGTTACATTCCTCAGCGGTTTCCACTCAACAATAGCCGAGATCTTGCTTGAGTCAACTCTAATCGTCACCCGAAACGATGTGTCCTAGAAATCTAACCTCTTTAAGCCAAAATTCACTCTTACTGAACTTGGCGTAAAGTTGCTTATCTTTCAAAGTTTGTAGAACTATTCTCAAATGCTCTGCGTGCTCACCCTCATCACGCGAGTAAATCAGTATGTCGTCAATAAAGACCACTACAAACTTATCCAAAAATAGCCGAAAGATATGGTTCATTAAATCCATAAACACCGCCGAGGCATTAGTCAAACCAAAAGGCATGACGAGGAGCTCATAATGCCCTTATCTCATCCAAAACGTAATCTTCAGTACATCTTGCTCTTTCACTCTTAATTGGTAGTATCCGGACCTCAGTTCAATCTTGGAAAATACAGTGGCTCCCTTTAACTGATCAAACAGGTCATCGATCCTTGCCAAAGGATACTTGTTCTTCACTGTTATTTTATTGAGCTGTCTAAGTCGATACATAACCTCATCGACCCATCTTTCTTTTTCACAAAAAGTATTGGAGCACCCCACAGTGAAAAACTCGGTCTCGCAAAGCCCTTATTTAACTCTAACTAAGCCTTCAATTCTTTCAATTTCATCGAAGCCATCCTATACGGAACGATCGAGATGGGTGCCGTACTGGAGACCGACTCGATTCCAAATTCAACTTCCCTCACTGGAGGTAATCTGGGTAATTCCTACGGAAACACATCTATAAACTCACAAACCACTGGTACTGATTCTATCTTCAATTCAGATACTTGAGTATTAAGCAAAAAAGCTAGGTAAACCTCATATCCTTTTCTCAAATATTTCTTAGTAGTCAAAGACGATACCATTACAGGCAAATTATCCGATTCATCTGGTCCAACACGAAGGATATTCCCATCCTCATATTTCAGTTCAATAACTTTTCTTCCACAGTCTACTACAACACTATGAGAGGTCAACCAATCCATCCCAAGAATTACATCAACTTCATTAAATGGTAATAACATCAGGTTAGCCGAAAAACGATGACCTCTAATTATCAAAGGACAATTTCTACACACTTGATCAACTAGCACATGTCTGCCTAAAGGGTTGGACACTTTTATTACAAACTCAGTGGACTCTACTATCATGTTCATATGAGGTATCAAATCCATACAAACATAAGAGTGGGTAGACCCCGGGTCAATTAAAGCAACAACAGGTATTTCATGGATAGAAAAAGTACCCGTGATCACATCGGAGACTCTGCCTCTTCTCAGGCACGAATAGCGTAAGTCCTTGCAGGCGCTCTACCCTCGGACCTCACTGCAACATCTCTTGGTGTGCCTCTACCGCTAGTCCCACTTCCAGGGTTCTTTTGTGATCTACCCTTCAAAAGAGCACTACTTGCCTTCCCTTCTTGTTGTTTCTCTCTCTTCCATTTTAGGACAATATCGGAAGAAATGTTCTAATGCTCCACACTTGAAACAATCCCTTTCATTCCTTCAGCACTCACCGAAATGACGCCTACAACATTGTGAACATTCAGGACTATTTAGCCGAGCATTAACAACACTCGCCACAGAAGTGGTCTAGTTTCTAAATGTCGTATTCTATTTGTTTTTCTTTTTATTCGAGAACCCTACCGAAACATTCGATCGTGTCGTGAACTCTGATGATCTTTTTGATGGGGACTGATGTGACTTCCCCATCTGTCTTTTCTTTGTATCCCGCGACTCAAAAACAACTTTCCTTATTTCTCTAATCAGCTCTTCGGCCTTACAGGCTCTTTCAACAAGTGCTACAAATTCCCGCAGCTCTAAGATGCCAACAAACACTCAAATATCTTCATTGAGGCCGTCCTCAAACCTCTTACACATGGTGGCCTCTGTAGATATGCACTCCCGCGCATACTTGCTAAGCCTCACAAACTCACGTTCATATTCTACTGTTGTCATATGACCTTGTTTTAACTTCAGAAATTCTTTCCTTTTTTGGTCTATAAACCTCTAACTAATATACTTTTTCTAGAATTCTTCCTAGAAGAATTCCCAAGTTACTCTCTCTCGGTATCACAGACACGAGAGTGTTCCACAACTGGTAGGTTGAATCTTGCAAGAGCGATACTGCACAGTTCACGCACTCCTCAGGCGTTCACAACAGTTCATCAAACACTTTGATGGTATTTTCCAGCCAAAACTCTACTTTCTCTGGGTCATCATCTATGCTAGCCCAAAATTCTTCAGCCCCTTGATTTCTTATCTTGTCTACTGGAGGCTTCTCTCTCTTAATCAAGTCCGTGCCTTACGGAGCTATCGGGGCATACTGAGGAATCGAAAGAGGTGGGGGAGGTAGAGTGTTTGGATTCGCACGAACGAACTCCATGTACCAAGCGTCCATCATTCAGAGATAGGCTTCTCTAGCCCTTTGCCTTGGCCCATAATCACGGGCTCGCTCTCAACTAGCGTGGTCCCTTCGGCGGGAGCTGGCACGTTACTCTCCACGTCATCCGCCGTGGCTCTATCAGGATCCATTTACTATATAGAAAATACAATTTATTATCGTCAGAAGTCATCACACTATCAATATACAGTTATGGCATGTATAGCTACACCCATACTCTCGCTAGATTAGTCCTAGAACTGACTAAACTATAGCTCTGATACCACTAATTGTAACACCCCATACCCGTATCCTATGCCGGGATGGAGTACAAGGCATTACCTAACTTAAACTTGTGCTTACGACCAATTTCGAGTCCCCAAGACTTAGACAAATTCAAAACTTTCTCAATCTTATCAACACGTCTTTAATATGGGCCTACGAAACCAAAAATACATATCGAAAATCATTCGAAAACAACTTGGGTTCTTTAGTCAACTATAAGAAAGTGACACTTGACACAAGGGTACACGCCCGTGTGAATGGGGCAACACGCCCGTGTGACCAATTTGACATGGTCGTGCTGTTCCCTCGTATGGCTCACACAGCCTACGCAATACCGGGACACGCCCGTGTCTGACACCCGTGTGAAATTAATTCTAAATATACATCTATAGGGATTTTCACACGGCCTGGCACATGTCGTGTGCCTGACCCGCGTCCATTACATGGCCATGACACGCCTGTGTCCTAGCCCATGTACAAAAACATGGACATTCTGTTTCTGACGTCAACATCCCTAAAATGACACACGGCCAAGGTACACGCTCGTGTGCTAGGCCATGTCTCTCACACGACTGAGACACACGGCCATGTCTCTGCCCATGTGTTTACTATCATGCATACTGACTTAAAATTTTTACACATAGGGGACACACAGCCGGACCACATGCCCATGGGCAGACAGTACGTCACACACAGTCTAGACACACGCCCGTGTGTCTACCCGTGTGGACAATATAAGGCTATTTACCAAGCCTATTTGCCACCCTTACTTACATAACCTGCATAGCAGCAACCAAAATCAAGATAAGACTATCCCAAGCAATCAAATTAGCCACAATAAACAACATTCCATTAGTGCATTTTACTCATCTATGAAAATAACACCTTTGCGTATAAATCAAAATGAATATTAGCCAGCATTCAAGGCTTAATACAACATGAAGGGTTCCAACCTAAGCCAACACATTTGGTCAGTTTTCAATGACACAAAAATAGCAAAGTCTAAGCCCTATACATGCCATATTCAAAAATATGAATCAAACTATACCGAAAGCTTAGATTGATAGTGTGATCAATATCTATGACTTTCGTTGATCCTTGAGCTAGATAGGCGGCACTATAAAAAAAAGGGGGGAAAGGAGAGGGAGTAAGCATAAAGCTTAGTAAGTTGCATATAAATAATTATACAACAATGCTTTACCATTCATCAACAAGTATCATAATACACAAGTGGGCATAAACAAAACTTACTCATCAATATTCAATACACATCATATAGCATACAATGTGGCTCACATTTTATACATACCAAATAAGTACTTGTACCACTCACAACACGGTTATACTTTCCTCATTAACTAGAAATCAAAACTTTCACCGTTGAATCATTCAGAATGCTATCGGATATTCCATAACCTTAAACGTGGGGTAAGGTGCCGATGCCATATCCCAGACATGGTCTTACACTGGTTCATATCTCAAGTCGATGCCATGTTCCAGACATGGTCTTACACTGGTTCATATCTCACGTTGATGCCATGTCTCGGACATGGTCTTACTGTCTCGTAAGCGATGCATGTCCCAGACATGGTCTTACACTGGCTCTCATAATGTGGATGATGCATGTCCTAGACATGTCTTACACTAGCTCACAATAACCCCTATGTCATGGCATGAATATCCGATTTATTTCCTAGGTTCAAAGGGGAACTCTGTTATCTCTATTGTCTTCATGCTTTCTCAATTCCAGAATCAAGCAATTCATGCTATATTAAATTCAGGTACAATTCAACACATACATTAACAATGTAGTTGTATTATTTACATACAACTTACCTCGGATTACAAAATATGACGACTAGTCGATGTAGTTGATTTGTTTAGCTTTCCTTTAGTCTAGGTTCGAATTCAGTATTTCTTGATCTAAAATAACAAAATGCACTTATTTAGTCACCTTATCAATCTAGGCACTCTACAATACATAATTGGGAAAAATGACTAATATGCCCCTAGACTTTTACAAAATGACCATTTTACCCCTAAGGTTGAAAATCAATTTTTATCGAATTTCTTCACACTTTAAGCCTAGTCGAACCCTTTCTACTCTTAAAGAAACTCCAAATTCCCTCTTGCTATTTCAATAAATTTTGAACTCCAATTCCTAATCCTCTTTGATTTTTATCACTTTTGAACCTTAAACCTCTATAAAAGACCAAGAAAAACACCCAAAAATACCATAGTTCCTCCATTGTTAAGCTTTCGAGTTTTTCGAGTTTTTGATCAAACGCATAGATTTTATTCATCTAAGGTAACAATTAAATTCGTTATGAGTTTTTAATGTTATCTAGACTTAAAACTAAGTTTTTAGTTGTTAAAACACATGTTCTTGATAAAAGCCGAAAATCGGGTCATTAATGGTTAATTTCAGGTTTGTGGATAAAAACTAGATTTTAAAGTGTTTCTCAACTTGTTTTAACATGATTAGAAGCTTTCTAAAGTTAATTTGAAGTTTCGTTAAGAAATTCTTAAGTTTTAATGAATTTTTACTATTAAGGTCAAAACTTGTCGAAATATTTCGATACCTTAAAAAGTGTAGTTTTGTGTATTATAAAAGATGATAATTAGCCATAGATGAATATGTAGATGAACAAAATTTGTTTCGTGCGAAAAGATTAAGTGTAGACCGAGATATTCGAATATAAAATTTTCTATGCTGAAAGTTTTGGTTAAAAGATAAGGTAGTTTAGGCTTATCTTTGTGACTATTTTAATGAAGCTGATGACTAATTGTTGAATGTGTGTTTGTGTGGTTTGTCTTGTTGAAGCGTCGAAGTCAATAGGACCTTCAACAAGTAGAGATAAAGGAAAAGAAAAGCTTGTCTAAGTTTTTAGTTTTTGACAAAAGCATATATTTTGGTGAGTGTTTAGATTAGCTGCTCGTAAGCGATTCATTGTGTTATTTGGGAATTTAGAAGTAGCCTAAACCCCTTCTTTAAATTTCGAGTGTAAGTGTTCTTTTACCTATGCTAAATATGTGATAAATATGTTTGTGAATTGTGATAAAGAGAGTTATGATGTGACAAAATATGAACATGTTGTGATGACTATTGTGACGGTAAATATGAGGGTATGTTATTCATGCCATGTGACAGTGTGTATAATGTGCTAATGATATGGTTATGCAGAGAATATGTATGAATAATTGGTAAAGTAATATTTGATGATAGTATGGGTATTTTGGCCTTGTGACTTATGAAACCGTTGGATATTGTTGGCATGCCATAGGATTGTGAGTACTCATTTATATGTGTTGTGATATTTAGGGCGTTGAGGCCCAGGGATAGTTTTTGGAGAGATAAGGGAATGCGAGCTAAGCTCCATTCACTGGGATATGTGTGGTTGATGTGTTGGAGAGTGTTAGCTATAAACTACACTTATGGGATATGTTCGACTCTACGAGTCTATATGTGGTCTATTGGAGATCTGTGTATCCAATTAGTGATGATAGAGCTCACTTTTATGTTTCATAGCTCAAGTTCCAAATTATCTTAAAAAGTGTATATATGTGTAATGTGACGTATGCCTAAACGAGTATGTGGATGCTAATTATTATAAATTACGTTTAAATGGGATTATATGTGACTATATGTGATTAATATATATCGGAATATATGCCTAATTATTCATATACAAATGTGTAAAAAGGATACATGAAAGATGATTAAATATGTAAATTATGGCACTAAGTTAAAGACGTTTTGGAAAAATGCTATAAGTTGTTGGTTGATGCATGACGACTTGTTTGCGTAGTGATTATTCTGAGCATTCACTGAGCTTGTTAAGCTCACCCATTCCTTTTAAACCATTGCAGATAAGTAGTGCCAGTGTGAGCGGTTTAGTCTTGAGGAGTGATCCAAGCCAGGAACTTAGTTGCTATTAGTAGGTGTTATTTGTTTAATTGGGTTTTGGGAATAAAAGGCAATGTGGTAGATGTTATGTGATTTTACTATGAATTTTTAGTTGATTGCATGCCTATTATGATTGATATTTTGTAGACTTGAAAATATGATGTTTGGGACTGCCATTTGAGGTATTTTGGTGTGCATTTTATAAGGTATTTGATGCATGACATTTAAGATTAATCGAGAATAATCAATGTGTTGATATATGTTATATTTTTAAGGTCTAGAATAGAGGGATCGATATTCGGGCTTTAAAAAACAATACCTCTGCTAATTTTGAATTTCAAGAAGTTTGTTTTGCTTGTAGGTATCGATATTTTATCTCGAGTATCGATATTCGGGGTGAAATTATCGATTCTCTGTCAGTGGTATCGATATTTTTCGAAAGTTGGGTTTTTGAAACAAGAAACAATAAGCTAATTTGGTATTGATTTTTCCAAGTGGTATCGTTATCACTTGAAAGAAATATCAATACCACTCTTTTAGTATCGATACTTACGTAACAGTTTGGAAAATTTGACGATTGGTCTAAATGCATGTAGAATTATTGTTATAAGACCATGTGATGTATGTTTAGTATGTAACGATAATAACTAAAAAGTAATATTGACTTAACACCTATATGAATACTAAAATAGAAGACATTTCTTTTACAACGAGATTTTAAAATGTTTTGTATGACACGAATGGTGATGTGGCATTCTAATATTCGAGCTTGGCAACCAGGCCGAGTATAGGGTGTTACACTCATGGTTTCAAGACATGACTACCAAGCTTAATAGCTTGACACAAAATTCATATCTTAACCCCACTTTCGAGTACTTTTAACTCCGAACATTCATAAGTGGGCCCCATTAATCACGTTTCCATCTAATTGCATAATATTGCTCAATTTTCTTTGAAATTCAACTATATAATTATTGTCTATATCTTAACTGAGTTGCTCTGATAACGAATGTAGCATTCTACATTTAGATCCGTTGAACGAATTAAGTATAGAGTATTACAAAATTATGTAAATACACAATTTACTAAATAATTATTGTCATAAAATTTGCTTATTGTCGAAACAATTTTAAAAATCATTAGCATACAAATTAACCGTGGTAGCATGTTATATTATTGAATATGAATTACATATAAATTAAACAAATTTAGCTTTTATAGAAGTTAAAGAGGTCAAAGAAAAGTCTCATGAATAATATGAACTCAAAATATAAAAATCATATGTATGATAGGTTATTTTGAGATTACAATAAATAAGAATAATTTGAGAAAATCTAAACTCCAAAAACTATTTTGACCTTAGAAAAATAAACTATTTTAATTAAAAAGGAACCCAAGCACATTGTATAAAAATAAAAGGAGGTAACCTAAAGAAATCAAATGCAACGAAACACTGAAGTTACATGGGCGACATCCATTGAAGATAAGAGGGATACAGTTTTTTTTTTCCTTTTTAATATATTTTCTTTAGTTTAAAGTGTATAGCTGACCAAAATTTAAAAAAAAAAAAAGAAAAAAAAGAAGAAGAAGATAAAATTGTTATAAAATGAAGATTACTTTCGAAATCTAAGATTGTCTAAGAGATGGCATTGAGATTACCTCTATGTTTCATAAGCTAAACACAGTTGAGAATGTAAAATTAATGGCTCAAAGTAATATTTGGAATTCAAATGTGAGTATTATGTTCTCATATTACTTAAACCAAATGCCCTTAGAGTCATAAGGGCATCAAATTCTTCGAAAATAAAACTTAAAAATCTAATGTTTGTTAAGAGAAAAAGCATGGAAAATAGGCCATTAGACATCAAAAAGCAAAAATAAAAATAAAAAGTTTTAACAAGATCCTATATAGCAAATTACAGGAGTTTATAGCATATGTACAACATATCTACAAAACTAAGGAACAAATTAGTTACTACATATACTAAAACTGATCTAAGAACAAAAGGGAAACCTACACCCGATACTATAGGAAGCTATGTTCTAAGGAAAATCATGCAGCAATTTATAGACAAAATCAACACCTCCGGGGAAAGCTTGCCCTATTTCCCAACCCTCAAACCCCCTTTTAAGAAAAGGGTTAAAAAGAAACAAAGAATAGAGTTCATAATGTTAATGCATATAATTGGAGAGCTAAAGAATATATGAAAAGAGAGCTCCAAAAGGACCAATAGAGGGACCAAAAAAAATAATAATAATAATAATAAAGAAAATATAACAATATTTGTCAGTTTTCATGTCTTGCCTTTACCATGGAACCTTCTCTTTGATTTCGGAAGTGACCAAGAAGTTGTTGTGCCTGCAAAAGTAAACAAAAAAAAAAAACATATCATGTGCATCCAGAAAATTTCCTTTAGATTAAACATTTATCAAAGAAGTAATCCATAAGCAAGCGTCAACTTTGAGATTTATTGAGGTTTACAAGAAAACCTTATGCCTTCCTGATGTCCCTACTTTCCACAATAGGTTTTGGAAACACCAGTCTTTCAACCCTTCTAACATGTCATAATATGAATAAAATAATGCTAGGTCCAATTTATTATAAATAATTAGACACATGGTAGAACGGCTCCTCAATAGAGTTCATCACACAACATATAAGCAATATAGTCCAAATTCAATGTATCGTGAAATGACAACAAAATTAAGGACTATAAGAACAATTTTGCTTATTACATCCAGATCAGGAGCAGACAATGCAGGGACCATAGCACCATAACAGAAAAAGGGGAAAAACTAAGCTGCATACCTTTTCCTTAGCTCTTGGTGTGCCAGACTGGGACAATGCAACAAGGGGTGGCACAGCACCTTCTTGCAAAACCAGGGTACAAAACTTGGGACTATTAAGGCATAGTTGCAGTAATACAGAGGCAGCATTTTCCTTTCCCCTACGTGATCCTGATTCAATAACTTCAACTAGTATGGGAATGCCACTTTCTCGTACAATTGCCAGACGCCCTTCACCAATTGTTGACAGGTTCGAGAGAAGAGCGACTGCCTTGTCAACCATCCCATTATCAGGATCCATTAACTCAACAAGGTATTTTACTGCACCTGCTTGAACTATACGAGCTTTATTTTCATGAAAGATTGATAAGTTAAACAAAGCAGTAACCGCATCCTTTTTTCCTCTCAATGTTCCTGAGGACAAAAGATTCACCAAGGCTTTGACAGCACCTGAACGTCCGATCCTTGCCTTGCACTCTTCCAACACAGAAAGACTGAACAATGCTGCTGCAGCATTTTCTTTTGCTCCATCATTTCCAGACTTTAGAACATGAATTAGTGGCTCTATTGCTCCAGATTTTGCAATCACAGCCTTATTATCTTCATTAATCGAAAGATTCAAAAGGGCTGTAACCGCATGCTCTTGTGTTATCTTTACCTCCGAGTATAAGAGAGGAAGTAATGGTGCAATAGCACCACAGCGTCCTATAATTATACGATTGTCCATGTTGTGCTTTGCAAGGAGACGTAACTCTGCAGCAGCTGTAGTTTGGACTTCATTTGATACGCTTTGAAGGTTGTCAACTAGATTCTTCACATGGGAACTAGTGATCAAGTCATCACACCCTGGCCTAGAAAATGCACTGGAGTATGCTCTGTTATAATTATGGTTTCCAATGACTGCATCTTCTATTTTTGTTCCAGAAACCTGCAACTGCTTTCCCATTATCGAGTGAGAAACTCCATATTCTTTTGTTGAATGAAAATTGCCAAGGCTCTTAGATGAAATTTCAGCTAGCTCATTCATTTCATTCTTCTTTGACCTCATTGACAAGTCATTTGCAGCAGGAGTAGGTGCATAATCAACACTGTAGATTGTACTCGAGGCTGACTCAGTCCTGTTGTGAACATATGATTGATCAGGAGATTGGTGGTCATACTTGCCGGTCTCCCTGCTTTGGAATCTGTTGCATTCTCCACTAAATCTGGAAGAGCTGTCAATCATCTGCTTCTCTAAACCATTTCCAACTTCAAGAGATGACCTCGATGCGGAACTACTACTATAAGAATAGGTTAAATCTCGAGAAGATATATGGTTTGAAGGAGAAGAGATTGAAACAAGGTTAGCATTGGAAAGTTGTAAGTTATTTTCCTCACACCAACTTGTTACCATTGCTTTGACCGTGTAATTTGGAATGAGATTTTTATGTGCGAGCGTTTGACGGGTTTTTGGGCAAATGGTCAGGCCACTATCAAGCCACTTTTGGATGGAGGCCCTGTCATAAGTTTGCCCAGAAGCAACAAATACAGGATCCAGCATGAGCCCCAATGACAGGGGGCAGAGGAAGCCTGGAGGTATCAAAATGCCACTTGTGGGTTCAAAGTGCTCAATCTTAAGCATATAATCTCGTATATGGGAGATGAGATCCATAATCTGATTGATTTGATCTATTTTCAGTTTTGCATTGTTGACTTGCGCATCAGTTCTTTCCCTTTCCAAAGCCAAAGTTTCTTTCAGCAATTCCAGGTTTGACATCAGGTTTAGTGATTTCATAACATTTATCAGATGATCTGTGCAGGGAATAGCATCATCTTTTTTACTTCTCAAAGCCTGTCCTATATTTTCTGATGGTCTCTCCTGCTCCATACTTTTAATTTCCCGCATACAGTGCTGAAACAGTTGAACATCAATTAGTCTGACTACTAAAATGCTAACTCAGCACTGAGAAAGTGATAGTTGTTGCCATCCAGATACCTTTAGTAATTTCTTAGAGAACAAATTTTAGGGAAAAAAAAAAAAGAACAGCATTTTTGTCATCCACATGTAGAATGAAGAAAAAGACACTGATTTTTTTCATACCTGTACACTGGTTATACTTGATGATGATGGAGTTGACTGCAACAATCTATAAAATATGCGACATATCTGAAGTGAAGAGCTTTGCATTTTTGTCAGAAAAGGTTCACTCTGGAGAACCTGCATGGTTTTAAGTGTAAGAAATATGATAGTACTAGAAGCCTCAAAATCCTATTTCTTGTACACAAGGTATTCATAACATATTTCAACATCCAATATTTAAGCTTCTTTTTCCTTTTGGGTGACTGCACCACAGAAAGGGGAGAAGTCCTTTTCCCTCTCCCCATCCCATTTGTTTTACTAAAATGCTACATGTGATTGCACGAAAAACATGAATAAAAGAAAAACACTTTCTAGCAATGTGATAAACTGGAATAGCTTGGCCATTTTACGACTCTTTAAATGTTCTTCAAAATTATTTCATTTTAATAACAAGATCACACCATCTTTATTACTTCTAAATTAGACTGTTGCATTTGCATGATATAGATTTTCTTGCATTCTGCAAGAAACCGGGTCATAGTTGCAATCACTATTACGCTCCAGTAGTAAGCTGATAGTCGCTATCTTCTCTTAGGTAGCAGCACATGGGAGTAGCAAGAATCTGCCTCCCGCATAAGATAAGAAGGGGCGAAGCGCTAGTTAGTGGGAATAGTCCTTTCCTGGGCCCCTGGCGAGAAGACGGCTCACGGCTTGCATGTACAAGATCATAGTGAAATCGCAGCTTCACCGCCGTTCGCGCTGATCCCGAGCAGCGTGTCATTCAAATTCTCTTCTATGAACTATAATATTCTACAAACTGAATCTTCAGAGAATCTCAGTCTGAAGGAGAACATTTAGATCCTTAATACTGATTATGATCTTCATTAAAGTGACCGAGCATCAATCCTAAGATCATCAAGCATATCTAAAATGTATTCAGTAAAGACTAAAATGAAACTTACCCTGTGAATTTTGCTCATCTTAGGACACCAGTTCTCCATGTATTCTCGAGCCTCATTAACAAGCATATCTAGCTCTTCGCACTCTTTGCATAGAATATCATCTGAAGGTATCTCGCACTCAATAACATCATCAAGCAGTGGTTTCAAAAGTTTTAACACAATAACCATGTTCCTATAATCCTTTTCGACAGGAGCAACTTTTATTGCCTGACATGATACCAGATGAATGAATCGAGATATACTGTTTACAAGACATCTCACTGAGGTTGTGTCCATCTGACCTGCTTTTCATGGAGCATATCAGAAAATTTAAAAAATTAGTACAAGAGTGCCCTTTAAAAAACACAAGTTTGCATCTTTGATTGTGTTGTCTTTTTCCCATACTCTCAACTTGAGCAGAAAGATCGTACACAGACAAAAACATTCACTGCTGTAAAAATTATTAGTTTGCCACCGCCATGGAACTTGGCCTTGTTTCCCTACATTGTAAGAAAATCCACTTTGACTAAATTTCCAATTTAAATATGTATGATATTTTCAAATTTTAAGTATAAAACAAAAGGCTTCTGACTATTGCCAATGGGAAGAACACACATCAATTATTCTAGAAAAAATATCATTCATTGCATTTTCCATGATGACTTTTTTCTCATAGAGTCTAAGGAAACGTTAGACTGACTTTCCAACAAAAGATAAAATAATATAAATAAAATAAAAGATCAGATCAGATCTTCCCTTCATCAGAAAATATAATAGCTTGGGGAGTGAAAAAAGGCTTTTATCTACTGGCCTCAATGAAAAAGTACACACATATAACCACTGATCTTGAATGACAAAATAATAAAGCTACTAAAGTCTTATACGAAAACGGTTGTGAATAAAAAAAAAAAAGCTTGATAAAAGTGTAAAATATAATACACAGCTCCATTGTTTCTTAAGAGAGGGAAAGAAACAAAAAAAAAAAAAAAAAGAAATCTTAAAACCTCAAATTATTCATTTAGTAGCTGAAGAAAGCTTGATAAGAGTTTTGAGCCCAACAATATCAAAAGCTGAGTATAAAAGAGCTACTATGAGATCAAGAAAAGGGTGTTATGTAAGCTCACTGAACCAAGGTAAAAAATAAAGAAATTTTTTTTCTTAACTTCAATTAGAAACTTGATTCAAATGCTACCCAAGTCCATACTTATGAACTAACAAAACACAAGAACAAAATTCACCTGAAAGCAGGAGCATTTCCCAATGCTTAAATCCAATTCAAAACAACAAAACCAGTTTATATAAAGAAAACAATCAGCAAAGTACCTTTTAAAAATATACAAAATGTATTGAGAAATCCACATTTAAACACACAGAGCAAGCCATCTTTTTAACATTGAAAGCATACCTCTTTCTTGAAGTTGGTTTACGCTTGTAAAACAAAGAAAGCACAGATCCTGATGTACATTTGAGTAATGAAAAAGGAAAAAAAATGAAAATGAAAAGAAAATCCCTTCAATGGAAATGATCAAAATTTACATCTTTAACATTCAAGCTCTGAATTTTTTCCTCATAAGGCTGCATAAGAAAAAGGGGAGAGCTGCAGAAAACTGATAAAAAAAATTGAAAAATAAATAATAAAAAAAGTAAACTGGGTGGGCCCTGTTTGGTTGATGATTTGTTGGGTTATGACTTATTGAGTAGAAAATTAATTAAGAGTGGGGGAGACTGATTAATTAAGATTTAGTATTTAATCAAATGATTAGATAAAACAAAGACAAGAGCTAAGTCAAGGGGGGAGGACTCATGTCATTATTTTTTTTCTATTTTTTATGTTTTGGTAAAATAATAAATTTTTTTTCTATTTTGTTATGTTTTGATAAAATAATAAATTTAACTCTCAATTTTTATATATGTTAAATTGATTTTTATTTTTTAGTTAAATTTAATCATTAACATTTCAAATAATATTAATTTTTAATAGAAATACTTACTAAAAATTTAATTTTTTTAATGATGTTGGCGTAGCAACCTGACAATATACGTATATTTCATGCTGATATGACACTATTTATTTTATATGTCACGTCAATAAATAATTTAAAATTTTAAAAAAAAAATTCAAAAAATAAAATAAAATTCAAATTAAATACACATAAAAATTCAAAAAAAAACTAGCAAAAAGTATATATGTATTATTATGCAAGTTGTCATGTTTAAAAAATTAGCATTTAGTCAATATTTTTGTTAAAGAAATAATCCAACTCTTTTTTAAAGGTATATGATCAAATTTGACTTTTTTTTAAAAGTTAAAAGACCAAATTTAGTTAAAAATAGAATAAAGGCTAAATTGACAAAAAAAATGTAAACATTAAGGATTTACTTGATAGAGTAGAAAAAAATTGGAAGGATAAGAAATTGAACCAGTAACAAACTAAAAGGATAAAAAATATAAATTGTCTTTCCATAGATTTGCTTGGTAGGAAAGATAAAAAAAACGAAAAGAAAAATGATTTTCTTTCCTCATGTTTTGATAGAGTTGAAAATTGAAAGGAAATAAAATAAAATATTTAAAAAATACATAAATTTGAAATAATATACACATCTCTCTTTTTTCCTCTCATCTTATCATTCAATTTGGAATGATTAGTTTTTATGTATTAAGATGAGAATTGATCATCTCTTCTATTTTGTTTCCTCTCGTTTTTCTTACCAACCAAATACACTCAAAATTTATTTTCTTTTCACTTTTTCACTCCCTCCTTCCATCCTCACTTTTCCACCCAACCAAATATACCTTAAAGACTAAATTTATTTTTATGCATTATTTTTTATCATTATTCAATTTAATATTTGATTTATATTTATCATTAAAAAAAACTAATCTTTAGATGCCTAATAAGCCTTAAGAATAATGATAAATTTAGTAAGGTTTTGGCTTTTTGTTACTTTGATTCTATTTTTTATAATTCTAGTCTTCAACCTTTAAAATGTAGTAAAATTGTTTGTTTGAGAATGAAAAAGTTTATTAAACCATTAAAAATTTTAACATAAGTGATAAGTGTACAATTTCCAATTTATTTGTTATACTTTTTCTCTTGAATTTTTCTATTTAAATTTTTAATTCTATTATTTAGACTATATTTTATTTATTATTGATTTTAGATAAGTAATTAGAGAAAACAAATTTAAAGTTTATTTTTTGACAAGTTTGTGTGAATTGAACTTTCAACACAACGTTGCTTCAACATTTTGGCAATAATGAGTTATAAAACTCCGTGTTGGGCCTATAATATATTCATTCGAAGGGAAATGAAAGATCTAACCAAATTTATTTCATAAATTAGCCTAAAAAACTTTAGGAATGTGACCAAAACTAGTTTAGAAGTTCGACACAATAATCTACGAAAATTCTGTTTTATTTAATTAATGACACTTTTGTATTTTCTCCATATGTGATTTTTGTCCTATAAATAGATATTATTAGTTTAATGCCTAGACATAGTCGCTCTTAGTATTTCACTTTTGTGTTTTTATTTTATGGGTTGTTAATCTCTTTCTTTTCTAGACAAAGGAACTTTGAAGTTTGATTAAGTAGTTTGTGAGATCTAATTGTTCTTTATCTTTTCTTTGTTCTTTGGCATTTGCATGTCTTTTGATTTATTTAAAAATATCCAGGTCTATTGAATATAGGTCCATATTCAATTGCTTATAATATTTTATAATTGTTAAATTCATAATTGTTTAATTTGTTGTAATAATTGTGATGAATAGCATAATAGGATATGACAGAGATATGCATTCTATAATGTGTGGGCATGCAATCTAACTTAAATAAGTTTATTTCTTCTTGTTTTAATTTTAATTTTAATTTTTTTGTTTATTTTATACATCGATCTTCTCGTATAGGTGAACTCCAGTATGCTCCAAAGATTAAATGAATAACCCAATAATTGAGGAAGGAAGGTAAAATTCAAAATAACCACTTATTTTCATCCATCGAGCATGATTTGGGAAACAAATTGTTAAAATTGTCTACCCATGTAGAAAAGAGGAAACTTTGGTCACTTCATCTAACGAATTAAAAGGTAAAGAAACTATGGCCTATTGAGAACCAACTATAAGAGAGTTAGTTGTGTTGAATATAAATCAACAACCATTTGGTATCAAGTATCTTGAATTAGAGGTATCTTTAAATTCTGCATTAATTCATTTATTGATGTAACACCCTTTACCTGACCGGATAGTTGGGTTCGAGTTTCAGGCTGCTACAGTTGTTTCGGAGCAATATGAACAATTAACATTCAAATTAAACAAAAAATTATACAATCACCGTCAATTCAGTTCATAATAACCAAATACTACCTTTCTTGATTCTTATACGAGCTTATGTATGCTTTAGAATTAACCCGAAATTGAACAAGGACTAATTTGCAACATTTTAAAACTTTTAGATCAAGCATATCATAAATAAATCCTTTACATATTCAATCATGTCAAAAACACTTAGATATTATGATATGCAATTAAATTTGAATCTTAATTGAGATTACAAAATCTCTTTTGGTGACATAGGCTCAAATTATGACCAAATTGCAAAGTTTGGAAAGTACAGGGCCAACATAGTGATGAGGCTCTCTCCACGTCATGATGTTGCCAAACAATATGTCACGACGTCAAGACGTCACAAACTATTGGACGACATGAGGGAAGATCGACGTCAGGTAGAGGAACCTATTTTTGGTACAAAATGGACCTTTTCGGTATCTATTTCAAGCTAACCATTACAAAACTCATTTGGTGCATAGATACACCTTAAACCCGCAGAAAACTAATCTAAAACATATACCAAGGCATTTAACTAACCATCCCTAACATTAACTGAACCAAATGGCCACATTTGACACTAAACTTAACCATTTCAGCTATTCATACATAATCTATACTAATATGCTTTTGAACCATTCAACATCAACATCACACCAATCATTCATATAACCCTTTCCAATTTAACCAATCCAACCTCTTCGCTAATAGACATCAAAACATATCAATACATGCAACACTCCTTACCAGTGTCCGACGCCGGGACAGGATACAGGACATTACCGGACTTAAACATACACATACATGTGAAACTGGGCCATAAAATTTTAACCAATTAAAAAACATTCAAACACATGCAACTCGTCCCTTACATGAGCCTACGAGGCCCAAAACATACATCGGGGTGGTTCGGGACTAAACCGAGAACTTACGAACTTTTACAACACTTAGAAAATTTTCTAGTTTTGGAAAGTCACACGCCCCTATGGGTAGGCCGTGTGGTCTCACACGCCCGTGTCCTCAACCCTTGTAACTCTCTATTTATGACGTTAGCAATATCTTAAGGTCACACGGCCAAGACACACGGCTGAGACACATGGCTTGTCTTCCAAACGGCCGTGTATCTATCCATGTGGCCAACAATTAGGCTATTTTCCAAGCCTTGGTCAACCTTAATCCCTTACGCACTTATACAACATCAAAGGCATTTATCATGACATCCAATTAGAGATTAAACATCCTCAATTAAGTTACAAACATAGCATTTTCATGTCATCATACTTGAGTTTCTCATACTCATTTTATATCAAGTCTAGACATACCAAATCATATTCATTTGCCCTTGTCATCTTCACTACCACTTATACCCTTATATCATGGTTGTCTTCATGCTGATATTCTCAACTTAGTCATCTAGCATTCATAGTCATGTCTAATTCATATCCTTAATGTCACATATCACACACTCACATTAACATGTTTCCATAAGGCATTCCACACTAATTTCATTCTTCATTAACATCATTAACTTACTCTAAATTTACACTTTTATACTAAGAATATGGTCACATATATTGATCAAATTTCATCCATCAAATATGCATACCATATCATACATTCATCGATAGCAAGCTATCACAACATGTACATCATCAAGATATTAGATCAGTCATGCAAAATCAATTAGGTTTACAACCCAATGATCAAATATAAGCCATATCCCATGGCTCTATACAAATGAATCATTATAAGCCAACTCAATTGGCCAAATCATGAAAAACATATCATAAAGTACTAAGTATCTATACATGTCACTCACTTCAGAACACTTAAGGTTTATTAGTACCAACTTGATAATTTGATAGTGTGATGCTGCCTCCAATGATCTCCAACCCCGAGCTAACTTGACAACACTAAAGAAATGGAAAGGAGGGGGTAAGCTTTATAGCTTAGTAAGTCCGTATGAAAATAATAATAAGCAATTTATTAACGTGCTTTTTCCAAATTCTTACAACATATTCACATGGTAACACAATCGAAGTTGCACATAATTCTACTATTTGCTCATATTCCAGTCAAGCTGTCTACTCGAGTCATAATCACTAAATTATTAATATCTTGAGCTACGGAACTCCAAATTAAGATCCGCTAATTTTACCTGAAACTAGACTCACATATCTTCTTAACATAAAATTTTCAGAATTTGTTTTCTAGACAATAAGTACAGTTTATACTTTAAAGTCTCCCCTATACTATTGTTTAACAGTTTCAACCCTTGTTCACTAAAAATTAATTATCTCATTGTATGGGATTCAGATGATGTTTCTGTTTGTTTCTCTTGAAAATAGATTCATTAAGAACTTATTCATATCAGTTCTAACCCATAATTATTATTGTACAATTTTTAGTGATTTTTCAAAGTTAAGACAGGGGAACAAAAAATCACTTTGACCCTGTCTCACAAAAATTCAAATATCTCATAATATGAAATCCTTTTGCTTACACCATTTTATATATGTGAAACTAGACTCAATAAGATTTAATTTCATATCTTATTTAGTCTCTAGTTCAATTTCTACAATTTTTAGTGGATTTTCAAAGTCGGGCTACTGCTACTGTCCAACACTGTTTTAGTGCAATATAACGATAACTATCATGAGTTCATTTTCAACTAATCACGAACTCACCATCTCATGAATTCCATGTTCAATTAAACAATGTAAGTTAGCATGATATTGCAACAAAATTCATAATCATAATTCATACATCTTAGCCCACCGAGGTCTTGACATTTCAAAATCCAATAACCATGAGCTTAGAGATTCAAGTACATACCTGTACCACATATTCTTACTCATATTACTCCTCTTCTTAACCAAAATCATGAATGGTCCGTTGAACCGCCCTGAATACTGGAGGACATTTGGAATTATCATACACCAAATAAAGTACCAAAGCCATGTCCCAGACATGGTCTTACATGGATCCACATATCGACGCCATATCCCAAATATGGTCTTATACGAAGTCTCATATTGGTGCCGATGCCATGTTCCAGACATGGTCTTACACTAGTACACATATCATCCCCGATGCCATGTCCCAGACATGGTCTTACACTAGCATACATATCAAAGTTGATGCCTTGTCCTAGACATGGTCTTTACACTGGCACACATATCAAAGCTGATGCCATGTCCCAGACATGGTCTTACACGGGATCTCATTAACCATGGTGTCATGATATCTGAATCCTAAGTATTCCTCAGGGTTACCCGGGGTTTCTTCGAATACACATCTCATCGAAACTTGTGTCTAGTACCGAATCACATATCTCATGATGGTAATTAAGCTCATAATTTCACATAATGATAATAATCATGATAATTGCTTTTTAACACAAAATCACAATTCATCACATTATCATCACACATCATAGACATATTGTAGATCACTTCTTATGCGTAGCATACAATAACCTTTAACTCAACAATTTCGAATCAACTTACCAATTTAGATTCAGTCACAGTCAACGATAACATTATCGTAGGTACATACTTGTCAAATTCTCGTCGTATGCATCCGTATGACAACTCATTCAATTTATGAGACAATAATATAATTTACAATTCAAGCATCACATTGCATTATTATTATTATCACATGAACTTACCTCGAATTCCAACATGGCTAATTATTCCATTTTAGTGCATAATCTCATACCTTCCTAATTTAAGCCTGAATCTCGTTTTCCTTGATCTATAATATCATATTTAGCTTGACAATTAGTCACATTATTCATCATGACCAAAAATTATATTATGAAAAAATTATGTCTTTGCCCCTAAATTTTTTCATATTTACACTTTTACCCCTAGGCTCGTAAAATTATTTTTATTCAATTTCTTTGCACTTTAAGCCTAATCGAATCATTTTCATAACTATAGAAGCCCACGATTTCCACTAAATCACACTTTTATGACATTTTTCTATTTCTTTACAAATGGTCCTTTTGAACATTACGGAAAATCACTTAGTAAAAGTCGTTTATTTAACACCCAACATTCATTTTCTACCATTAGACATCAAAACACATGCATATCACCCATGGTTAAATTTTTAAACATGAATCCTATCTCAAAATAATGGTAAAAGTAGGTAAATCGAGTAACGGGGACTTCAAAAATGTAAAGAACATAAAAAACGGAGCTAGGATGCACTTACTATGGAGCTAATGGAGCTTGGAAGCTTGAACAAAACCCCAGCCATGGCTTCCATGGTAGATTCGGCTGGAACAAGAAGAAGATGGACAATTTGGCTTATTTTGGCTTTTTAATTCTTTTAATTATTAGATTACCAAAATGCCCCTAACTTAAAAAATTCTATTTCACCTATTTCATGCCCATTTTTGTCCAAAAAATTAACCAATGGTCTAATTACCATATAAGGACCTCCAATTTAAAATTTCATAATATTGGACACCTCTAACATGCAGAACTCAGTTTTTGCAGTTTTTACGATTTAGTCCTTTTGACTAAATTGAGTGCCCAAACGTCAAAATTTTCGAACGAAATTTTCTCAAAATTATCCAGTGAATTTGTATACCATAAAAATATAATAAAAATAAATTTTCATATGTCAATTTTGTGGCCCCGAAACCATTGTTCCGACTAGGCCCAAAATTGGGCTGGTACAACTCTACCCCCTTTAGGGATTTTCGTCCCCAAAAATCTTATTGGAAATGAGGTTTGTTTTTCGCATAAGCTCATTGATTCATAACATCATTGGAGAACCTTTACTAATACTGAACTTTTAGTTCCTAACATTTCAATCCTTCGTTCCAAGGTCATGAGCATTTATTTGTTATACAACATATCAACTGAATCTTGACTTATGTCGAAGAACTCATATACACGAAGAATCTAATCCATACCGTCATAACACACATACACATAACATACTTAAATCCTTTCAAATTTGAATGGTGAAACTAGCCAGCTCATCACGGCCTTATATTCTCTATAATTTCATATGGTCCAATAGTTTGCAAATTCGATCTCTCAATTGCCTGTAAATTTTGAGAGCTTCATTTAGCTTTCCCAAGAGGTCACAATATAAACCTCGAATCTCAATCTGATTAATGAAGACTAACATTCAAAGAAACTTGACAACCTCAAAGACACATAATTCCATTTATCTGTCAAGTAAGAATTCTATACATGCCGAAATGATTTGCAATTTTGCTAAACAGAGGACAACAATTCACATAGCATTTCTCTTTTTCAGAGACAGGGATAATCCAACTATGAAATATATAATAGCTCATTCCCATTTCATTCTAGTATCAATACTATACTCCCTTAGTTCACGAATTACTAACACATTTCCCAGCTACACAGACTTACAATAAAACTTCAATTTTCAATCTTGAACCTAGCTAAGACCGAACCGTCAATAGACAAGATCAACCGTATAACCATCATTCTCAATGGAATCGAGGATTTTCAACCCCCATACTAGTAACTGCATTTTTTTGTTCTCAAAGATCAAACAATAACTAACTCATCATCTTTCAATGGTTCAAATTATCTATGCTATCTTAGATTCGAATGTTTCCATAACATCAGATACTTTTAGCTATTATGTTGCTTTCTAGCCTTGAAACACATCCCAATTTATTCAATATCGTATCTCGGAAAATCAAGAACACTATGCCCTAGGTAGGCTGTTTCAAATCTAATATTTCGATTAACAATACTTCCAACCATTTTGAACCTTACTAGCATGTAACAGACCATCCAAAGTTTCTTGAGGTAATAAATTTATCAATTAGTACGACTTTGACTCGTAATAATGTCTTTTAAAACATACATTCTTCATTCTGAATACCCATCTTTTACTCATAAAGAAATGAAATCCTGTTACGAGACATGGGAATAGACTCGGATATAAATATCTCATTTAGTTTTTCAAACAAATAACCCATACGGTTTGAAAAACAGAGTCGACCTTAATTATCAATCAATAGTAATTCAAGTATTCCCCTTATACTAATGATAGAACAAAACAATCTTATAATTCTTTCACAACAGAAGTCAAAATTCTTTATAAACTATTTCAGCTCAAAAAAACATAAAGCTTCTTTCTAATACAATAGAAATCAAGATTACCGGTAAAAATGAAAACTAATATACAATATGAACTCGAACTTTCGCAATCTATACTTTTGCCAATTTCAACCCATTTTATAAAGACTAGAAAACCTCATATCAGTATCACCGTGTTCCCATGATCAGACTAGAGATATAGCCAAATAGACCTATTTAGTTCCGACCCATGGATATCCCATGCAAACAAATCACGTTTTATACATTTTAACATTAGGAATAACAATAAAACCAAGACATTGGCACTCAAGATATGTAGACATACAGAATTTCTAAGAACACAGTCCAAATGAAATAATAAAGATCTTTATGATCCTCTCAAAGAAAAGAAATCTAGAAGAAAATACCATTCAGACTTGTTGAAACCAAATGCTACAAGGACAATGCATTTTCCATATATATACCGAATAGAGCAACAATCATTAGAATTAGAATCATAGCATCATATGCATTTTCTCATCGATTTGTGGTCCCGAAACCACTGTTTCGATTTGACCTAAAAATAGGTTATTACAACTCTTTCCCTGTAACACCCCGTACCTGAGACCGTTGCCGGAGTCGAACACGAGGTGCTAACAGACTTAATTCATTTATTTGCACAGTCTATTTTAAAATTTCCAGACAAGCTGGCTAACTGCATCACTGTCACCTTAAAAATCATATCTCGAGTTCCAAAACTCGAAAACCAGTTCCGTAAATTTTTCCTGAAACTAGACTCATATGTCCATCTAAAATTTTTTTCTAGAATTTTTGGTCGAGCCAATTAGTACAGTTTATTAGTTAAATTCTCCCCTGTTTCAGGGTTCGACTACTCTGAACCTTCATGCATTACGACTTAGATATCCCCCTGTACAGGGCTTCAATGCTTATGTCGTTTGTTTCTAAAGAAACTCGACTCAAAAAGGAATCTGTACTTATAGGGCATGACTTCTAATTATCTCTGGTTAATTTATAGTGAATTTCCAAAGTCGGAACACGGGATCCAGAAATTGCTCGAGCCCTATTTCACGAAAACTTAAACATCTCATAAAATACGGCTCATATGATCATTTCGTTACTTTCATATGAAAATAGATTCATCAAGGTTCGATTACATAATTTATTCACTATTTAATTCCATTCCTACTATTTTTAGTGATTTTTCAAATCCATATCACTACTGCTGTCAGCATCTATTTTTAAGGTAAACTTTACCTATTTCATGGTTTTCCATGGATCAACTAAAATTTTGTCATACATAGCACCAAAATGATCGTGATTAACCATTCCAATGGCTAATCGTTACCAACATTTCCATAACACTCCATGAACAACATACAAAATGATTATAACGCTATGCTCAAAATATATATAAGACATTTTCACATGGCTATCCAAATATATACATTACCGAAAGGTACATGACCAACAACAAAAGGGTAGTCCTATACATGCCATTTTCAGAGTTCAAATAAAAGAGTACCAAAAGGGCTTTGATAGTGTGGATGAGTTTGACTTTGACACTCCCGAATCCGATAGCTGACGAACCAAAATCTATAAAACAAAGAATCAAAGAAACGGAATAAGTATTTAATGCTTAGTAAGTTTTGAGTAATGAAATCATGCACAACTGAAGTATAGCATTCATATGACTAAACGAATAATTTCATATACACATATTCTCACAATCATACCTATTTCACATTTCCAACCCTTCTATTCATACATAAGGAATCAACTTGACTAAAGGCCGGAAGCTTGTTAATCGATTGAGCGAATACTATTTAAAAGGAATCAATTATTCCAATGCATATACAAAACATACCTCATCGTTGGGGTTTTACGAGCGTATTAATTGAAATTATTACAGCAAGATTGCTCATTCCCAAACCAAGTACCTTCGGGATTTAGCCGGATATAGCTACTCGCTCAAATGCCTTCGGGACTTAGCCCGGTTATAGTAACTCGCACAAATGCCTTCGGGACTTAGCCCGGATATAGTAACTCGCACAAATACCTTCGGGACTTAGCCCGGATATAGTAACTCGCACAAATGCCTTCGGGGCTTAGCCCGAAATTAGTCACTAGCACAAATTCCTTCGGGACTTAGCCCGGTTATCATCCGAATATTCATGCACATATCAATAAATCATGACACATCTATATTTCATTTTCATAACTAGAATTCAAACACAAGTCACTTATCAAGCATTATCATTTTCGGGTCAATAGCTACATACAAAGAGCATGATTTTGATTTGCTTATAACATGATCTCCATACACATTTGGCTACCCGTCATAAGTATAAACTAATCACCTCAATATATAATTCAAGTAGAATCATTATATCTCCGTTTATTTGTTATGCTATATGTCATGACTTAATCAAATCATAAACTAAGTTCCATTACTAGAAAACTTACCTCGGATGTTGTCGAACGACTTCAACGGCTATTCAATTATTTTTTCCTTCCCTTTATCGGATTTAGTTCCCCTTTGCTCTTGAGCTTAATTTAACAAATAAATCGATTTAATCATCTTGAACATCAAGAGAAATTCAAGGTACTTAGTCCATATATATATTAGACATTAGAGTCATATTTATGAAATCATGAACCAAATTCAACATATTGGCTAATATTCTCCTTTAGCCGATTATCTAAGTCAAGATAGAATCATCATTCTGCTTGCCTATAACCGAATACATGCAACACCAATCTATCTATTCATTCATGTGTGCATCTTATTTAAGCATGTATATCTACAATCGAATTCATCATATAAATATCTATGAATTCACTCAAACAATCTCAATACAACACATGGTGCTCAAACCATTATTCAAATTCAAAACTCGGCTAGTACACATATATACACTAGCAATCAAATACTAACATTTGCACTTCACCTTAATAGCTAGCTTAGCAAACCTTAATTTAACATATAATTGTTCATAACACAATTAAAGCATCCTCTCCATTCCATCAATTTAAAACACATACATTGCTCAATAATATCCAAAATCATATTCGGCCTTAGTACACACTTGTTAGCCGATTTTTCTCCATTTAGTAACTAATGCACATATGTGCTCATTTGCTAGACTCTAATTCAACTAACTACCATTTATCTCTTCCATTTACTACCATGGCCGAATGTTATAACCCAAGCCACACATATTGTTCCTCAAGGCCCTTCAATGACCACATTCAGTACCCCTTAAGAACAACCCAATTTCAACCTTCAAGAAGGAAGAAAAAATATATGTACTAAGAGCTTCAAACTACTTGGCCGAATATCAAACCTCCAATCAATCAAAATTTAATCCATGGAATGAATAGAACTTGAACTAACCACCTTCTTTATACATAATTTTCCAAGAATTTCAAGGTACTTACCTCTTCATAATCCTCATCCAAGCCGAACATGAAGCAAGAGAACTCCTTTCTTCTTCCTTTCTCCTTAGAATTTTCGGCCAAAGATGTTAAAGGATGAACACTTTTTTTTTCTTTTCTTTGTTTTCATCACTCTTCATCTCTTTATTTTATTACTAACCCTTTTATTTTATTATTTCTAACATAAAACATTAACACAACATGTTTATAATATGTTATGACCCATAGCATGGCCGGCCACTAGCTCAAATTTTGGGTAATTTGACATGCAAACCCATCATTTTTATAACATGCATTAATAGGCCACTTTACATTTGCCTAGCACATTTCTAAATTTTCTCACATAAGTCCTATTTACTAAAATTCACTTACAATTAACAAAATTCAAATATGAAATTTTCACACATGCATATATACATATAATAAGCATCAAATATGACGGTTAATTATTTTTATGACTCGGTTTTATGGTCCCGAAACCACTTCCCGACTAGGGTTACATTAGGGCTGTCACATTCCCCTTTAAGGATTTTTGTCCCCGAAAATTTTACTGGTAAATAGGTTAGGGTACTGTTTTTGCATAGCTTCTTCGGGTTCCCACGTAGCTGCCTCGATCCCATGTTTATGCCAAAGAACCTTCACTAGAGCTTTGCGTTTATTTCTTAACTCTTTTTTCTGACGAGCCAGAATTCTAATCGGTTCTTCGTTATACAAAAAATCTGGTTGAATTTCAACATCTATCAGAGAGATTACATGTGACGGATCAGACCTGTAACGAGGTAACATAGAAACATGAAAAACATTATGTATCTTTTCAAGTTCTGATGGAAAAACAAGTCGAAATGCTACAGTTCCTATTCTTTCAAAAATCTCATACGGCCCGATAAATCGAGGACTTAACTTTCCTTTATGGCCGAATCGAAGAACCTTTTTCCACGGTGACACTTTTAGAAACACTTTGTCTCTGACTTGAAATTCAATCTCTTTACGTTTTAAATCTGCATAGGATTTTTGTCGATCTAAAGCTACTTTTAAACTATCACGAATCGTTTTCACTTTTTCTTCAGTTTCTTTGATCAATTCAACCCCCTGAATCTTTTTCTCACTCAATTCAGTCCAGTATAACAGAGTTCGACATTTGCGGCCCTACAAAGCTTCGTACGGTGCCATCTTTATACTCGTTTGAAAACTATTGTTATACACAAATTCAATTAACGGTAAGTATTTTTCCCAACTACTTTCAAACTCTAGAACACAACATCTCAACATGTCTTCGAGAACCTGAATAACTCTTTCAGTCTGACCATCAGTCTGAGGATGAAAAGCAGTACTAAAATTCAACTTTATTCCCAGAGCCTCTTACAATTTCTTCCAGAATCGCAATGTAAATCTCGGATCTCTATCAGAAATAATAGATAATGGCACCCCGTGTAACCGAACAATCTCAGAAATATACAATTCTGCCAATTTATCAATTGAGTAATTTGTATGTACCGGTATGAAATGAGCAGACTTTGTTAGTCGATCAACAACAACCCAAATAGTATCTTTCTTTTTCGGAGTTAGAGGCAGTCCCGATACGAAGTCCATTGAAACTCTATTCCATTTCCATTCAGGAATTAGTACAGGCTACAGTAAACCAGATGGTACCCGATATTTAGCTTTTACTTGTTGACAATTCAGACATTTCAATAGAAACTCTGTAATATCTCGTTTTATACCCGACCACCAGTACAGCTGTTTCAGATCGTTATACATCTTGGTACTACTTGGATGAACAGAAAAACAACTACTGTATACTTCATGTAGGATTTTCTGAATAAGCTCTAAATTTTTCCGTACACAAATTCTGTTTCGAAACATTAAACAGTCATCAGTTCCAATATGAAATTTTAAATCAGAATTAGACTCACATTGAATTCGTTTAGCTTGTAAATCACTGTCATTATTCTAGGCTTCATCAATTTGTTGAAGAAACATTGGTTTAGCTTTTAATTAAGATAAAATAGACCCATCATCACAAATCATCATCTGGGTACTCATTGCTCGTAACGCTAACAAAGATTTTCGACTCAAGGCATCAGCAACTACATTAGCTTTTCCCAGGTGATAATCAATCACAAAGTCATAATATTTCAATAACTCGAGCCATCTTCACTGTCGCAAATTCAAATCCTTTTGTGATATCAGATATTTCAAGCTTTTGTGATACATATAAATGTGGCATTTTTCACTGTATAAGTAGCCAAATCTTTAATGCAAAAACAATTACAGCCAACTCTAAATTATGTGTCGAATAGTTCTTTTCATGTGGTTTCAACTGTCGGGAAGCATAAGCTATAAATTTTCCATCTTGCATCAAAACACAACCCAATCCATTTAGCAATTCATCACTATAGGTTACGAACTCTTTACCCAATTTAGGTTGAACCAAAACTGGTGCCTTTGTTAACAATGCTTTCAACTTTCAAAACTCTGCTGACACTTTTCTGACCATTTGAACTTTACATCTTTTTGTAACAGTCGTGTCATTGGTGTCGCATTCATTGAGAATTCTTTCACAAATCTTTGGTAATAACCCGCTAAGCCCAAAAAGCTACGGACTTCAGATACATTTCTTGGAGGTTTCCAATCAACAATAGCAGAAATCTTGCTTGGATCAACTCTAATATTGTCGGTTGAAATAATATGTTCCAAAAATCCAACCTCTCTGAGCCAAAACTCACATTTGCTGAACTTTGCAAATAACTGTTTTTCACGTAGAGTTTGTAACACAATTCTCAAATGTTCGGTATGCTTAGATTCATCTCGTGCATAGATCAGAATATCATCATTGAATACAACAACAAATCTGTCTAAATACAGTCTGAATATTCGATACATCAAGTCCATAAAAATGGCAGGAGCATTGTTAAACCGAAAGGCATAACAAGGAATTCATAATGTCCATACCTTGTTCTAAAAGCGGTTTTCGGCACATCCGACTCTTTGACTCACAACT
The DNA here is from genome assembly GCF_007990345.1 of Gossypium hirsutum. Classification (NCBI taxonomy): domain Eukaryota; kingdom Viridiplantae; phylum Streptophyta; class Magnoliopsida; order Malvales; family Malvaceae; genus Gossypium; species Gossypium hirsutum. Next base: position 38,917,694 of record NC_053430.1, on the reverse strand, counting down.
AATAATAACCTGATCTGAGATCAATCTTTGAAAATACTGAAGCTCATTTCAACTGATCAAATAAGTCATCAATTTATAGTAAAGGGTACTTTTTCTTTATAGTCACTCTATTCAACTATTTATAGTCGATACACATGTGCATCGTGCCATTTATCTTTTTCACAAACAATACTGGTGCATCCCAGAGAGAATAACTCGGTTGAACAAAACCTCTATCTGTCAATTCTTGTAACTGAGCTTTCAACTCTTTTAATTCTGTTGGATCCATTCTATACGGAGTTATCGATATCGAAGTTGTTCCTGATACTAATTCAATACCAAATTCAACCTTTCTAATCGGCGGTAAACCTGGTAATTCTTCTAGAAATACATCCGAAAACTCACAAACAATAGGTACAGATTCAATCTTTGATTCTAGCACTTTCTTATCCAATATGTATGCAATAGATGCATCATAGCCCTTTCTCAAATATTTCTGAGCTAACATAGACGATATAACAGTAAGTGATTCACTCGAATCATTAGATTCAATCCGAAGAATTTCACCATTTTGACATTTCAATTCGATAGTCTTCTGTCTACAATTCACAACTGCATCGTGCATAGTCAACCAGTCCATACCCAGAATCACATCAAAGTCATCAAAAGGTAGAAGTATCAAATCAGCTCGAAAACAGTCCTGGATTATCAGAGGACAATTCTTACAAATTTTATCAACTAAAACAAACTTGCCTAAAGGGTTCGATACTTTGATTACAAACTCTATAAACTTGACATGTTAACTCTTTTTAAAGACTAAATTCATACAAATATATGAATGGGTTGATCCAGTATCTATCAACGCAACTATATCAGTATCAAAAAGAGAAAAAAATACCAGTAATAACATCTGGTGATGATGCCTGCTCTCGTGCACGTATAACATAAGGCCTAGCAGGTACTCGTGCCTTAGATCTCATAGTTGAATCTCTCATAGCACCTTGATTACCACTCATATTTTCGGTGTTTCGGGGCGGTCTCCCTTTAGTAATCATGTTACTTATTTTCACTGGTTGTTCTCTTTCAGCTGCGAACTTTTTTGGACAATCACGGATAAAATGATCAAAAGATCCACATTTAAAGCAAGCTCCACTCACTAATCTGCATTCACTGTAATGTTGCTTATTACAATGTTTACATTTAGATCTAGTGTTTCTAACACTTCCCGCACTGGCCACAGATGTCGCCTGAGGTTTTGAATTTGATTGTCTCGTATTTCTATCTCTAATAGAAATTCCCGCAGAGGCTATAGAATGAGGATGATATTCTCTAAATTTTTTTAATGCTGGCTGATGTGATTTGCCCATAAATCTTTTTCTAGACTCTCTAACCTCAGAATCGGCTTTTCTTTTCTTTTGCAAAGCTCTTTGGCTTTACAAGCTCGATCAAACAGAGCCATAAACTCTTCAGCTCCAAAATTCCAACTAACACTCTGATTTCTTCATTCGATCCATCCTCAAATATTTTACACATTATAGCTTCAGAAGAAATGCATTCACGAGCATATTTGCTCAATCGTGCAAATTCTCTTTCATATTCAGTAATTGACATACGTCCCTACTTCAATTTAAGAAATTCTTTTCTCTTTTGATCAATAAACCTTTGACTGATGTATTTTTGTAAATTCAACTTGAAAGAAATCCCAAGTGACTCGTTCTGGCAGAACTACAGATATCAAGGTATTCCACTACTGATAAGTAGTATCTCTCAATAGTGATACAACACACTTCATACATTCTTCGGGTGGGAAAGACAATTCATCGAATTCTTGAATTGTATTCTCAAGCCAAAATTCGGCTCTCTCTAGGTCATCATTAGCAGTAGATCTAAATTCCTCAGCTCCATGTTTTCGTATTCTATCAAGTGGTTTATTTAATCGTAGGGTATCAATACCTTGAGGAACTATAGGAATCGGTTGGGGAACAGGTAAGGGTGGAGGTTATGGAATAGCCGGGTTTGTATGTATGTATTGTGTAAACCACTCATTTAATATCTGAAAAAAAGGCTTCTTTAGCCTTACCCCCGTGACTACTCGTCACAGGTCTAGATTCAAAAGGCGCTGTCCCTTGAGCGGGAGTTGGCACATTACTTTCTACGTCATCCGCTACAGCTCGTTCGGGATCCATTACTATATAAAAACACATTTGAAAACATCAAGAGTCATCACACTATCACATTTTTAAATATGGCGTGTATAGCTAGACTCACATACACTACGTTAGTCCTAGAATTGACTAAACCGTAGCTCTGATACTAACAAATGTAACACCCCTAACTCGTAACCATCGCTGGAATAGGTTAAGAGGCATTACCAGACTTGTAACTCAATTCAGAACAATTATTTATCCAGAAACATCATAATTCAGTCAATATCATTCATTCATATCCATTATGTACTTAAAACAAACATATTAAGCTTTAATCACACATTCGGGACTAAATCATAACATATTACAAATTTTAGAAACTTAGAAAATTTCAAACTTTCAAGTGTCACACGCCCGTGTGAACAGGCTGTATGTCTCACACGACTAGTAGACATGCCCGTGTCTTAGACCATGTGAAAACAGGGCATGCATACTAACTTGCACCACACGGCCAGAGACACGTCCGTGAGCCTTGGTTGTGGTCGAAACTGACTTGGGTCACATGGCCGACCACACGCCTGTGCACTAGGCCGTATGTCAATTAAGGGGTATACTAACTTATGTCACACGGTCAATCACACGCTCGTATGTGAATCCATGTGACACACACGGCCAATAGACACGCCCGTGTGTCTAAGCTGTGTCAAACCTGTAAGATATACTGACTTAATTTGTAGGGTACCCCAGGAGACGCACGACTGTTTAACATAATCGTGTGTCGCACACGGCTGAGACACATGCCTGTGTCTCTGCCCGTGTGGATAAAAATAGGCCATTTGCAAAACCATTTTGCCACCCTATAAATACAAGCATTCACAAGCATATTTGACCATATTTCATAACCTAATTGGCAAACATTTCATAACCATTTCATATACAATATGTACCAATTCAACTTGTTATGCAATTACCTTTTTAATACCGTGCAATATCCATTCATCTAACAAATGCATATCACTAACTTACTTGCATATTTTCATTCAAACATTCCCATCCCAAAACTTACCATATTCAAACACACATATATAAAACCAAAACATGATACCAAATAAGCCAAATCACATGTATTAGCTTATACACAAAAACATACCAAAAATCAAGTTATCAAGTATCATAACTAACATCATTTAAACTAGCCTATACATGCCATATTTACATATATTCACAAGATCAAAATACCAATCGGAAATTGGATAGTGTGACATGCAACTCCGTCTTGCCCGAAACGACTGAGCTAACGAACCTCTCTAAGGCATAGAAAACGAAACAGAGTAAGCTTATAGCTTAGTAAGCCCGTATAATTCAGAATTAAACTTACCATTTATACAAAATCAAGAAATAAATAAAAATGCCAACAATTCAATTTAACCATCACCTATTCACAAATAGCCATCACATGTTAGTCATTTAACATAAACATAAACCATCCGTTAGTACAATACTCTGTATTATTCCAAAATTCACATATCATACATAATATTAATATCACTTATAACTCGTAACTTATCCATTTAAACAACATTTAAGCCCGTTGAACCTATTAGAACTTCAAAGGATAGTCGAGTGAGCAATGTCAGTAATCTGTCAATTCATTATCATACATGCTCTTTTGAGTCATGGTCGGTAAGCTTCTCCTGAGCTGATAAATAGTAAGCTTTATTGAGCTAAAAATGGTAAGCTCTATTGAGCTGAACAGTAAGCTCTTTCGAGTTGAATCGGTAAGCTCCAATAAGCTGAAACAATAAGCTCTTACGAGCTGAATCAATAAGTTCAAACGAGCTATGGTGAGTCTGCAACAAATGTAGGAGCTCGACCAATACGGTAATCCCAGTCACTCATATCCAATGAATTCATATAGTTCAAAAGGGGCTCGGTAATGAATACAATATATCATCAAGGTATTCATATTTCAAATATTTTAATTATATATATTCATTTCAACAAATACAAGTATAAAAAAGTTCGGTTTTAATTATACGAACTTACCTCGTATTAACTCGTATAACCGTCGTCTACTTGTCAACCTTTCATCTCCTCCGATCTAATTCCGGTAATTGTTTATCTTGATCTAAATATATTATCAAATTCAATATTTTCAGTAACCATTTAATACAATTCACACATATACTTGGCAAATTACACATTTTCCCCTATACTTTTGACTACTATGCAATTTAGTCTTTTTTACACAAATGGTAAATTTATGCAATTTATCCACAACCCATGCAAAGCCGAATTTCACTTAACCTCATAGCAGCCCATATATTCATTTTATTCACATTTTCAACCCCAACATTTCTATCTTTCACAATTTAATCCCTAATTCCCATTTTTGTCAAAAATTCACTTTATAAAACTTGTATATCTATTAACAACCATCAATAATCTAACAAGAAACTTCAAAATACCCAAGTATTCAACAATGGCATATCTCAAAATCTATAACAGTTCCAAAAACGAAAGTACAGGCTAGCTAGATTAAGATGCAAAGAACTCAAAAACGTAGAAATCATTAAAAACCAAGTCAAAATGGACTTACAATTTGATCCTACAATGGCCGAATGTTTTCAAGCTCTCCCAAACCCTATTTTCTCTTTTAAAATCGGTTGAATGAAGAAGATGACACCAAATTAAGTTTCTGTTTTATTGATTTTAACATTAATTACCTATTTACCAATTTAACCTTTAAAACATTTAATAGTTTCAAAAATACCAAGCCAACAACTTCCACTATGTCATTAAAGGACTAATTACCATGCAAGTACTCCCATATTTCATGTTCATAGCCATATGGTGCTTTTATCAAGTAGAACCCTAATTTTACACTTTACGCGATTTAGTCCTTTTTACCGAATTAAACATTTAAACAGTAAAATTCCTTTACGAAAATTTCACATAATAATTCTATCATACTGTAAACCTTATTAAAATAATAAAATAAATATTTTGACTTCGGATTTGTGGTCCCAAAATCACTATTCTGATTTGACCTAAAAATGAGCTGTTACATTAAGTGTCTTCAGTCAATATCATATAACTCATAAAACCCACTTTTCGTAATCAAAATTGACATTACTGATTTTACGTCCAACTATTTCTCATGTGGTATCTGCAATACAATTTTTAAATGCTAATCATTTTCAATTACGTTCTTTAAATACATCAAAATATATTCAATAAACGTATCAATCGATCTTTCTAGGTTTGGCCCAAAAATTTGGTTCATCAGTCTTCGTTACATCTGGTTCTTTACTTTGAGTTAATAATAATCTAATCAAATTGTCAAATCTCTAAAAAAATAGTAGCTTCTCACAACTGATCAAACAAGTCATCAATTCGAGGTGTCAAATATTATTTTTCATGGTGGCTATTATAAACTTTCTTTAGTCAATACACAATCTCAAAGTTCTTTGTTTGTTTTCAGTAACAACACTAGAGCATTTCAAAGTGATACACTCGGTCAGGCAAATCTTTAGTCTAATAGTTCTTGCAACTAAGCTTTTAATTCTTTCCATTTAGTCAGTGCCATTCTATACGATGCAATAAATATTAGAGCAGTTCTAGGTATATTTTGAATAACAAGTTCAAATTTTCTCTAAGTTGGTAAACCTGAAAATTCTTTAGAAAACATATCAATGACTTTCGCTAATTGTCTGTTTACATTTTGGCTTTGTTCCCAATATTCTAATTTTTAAATTGTGACTAGAAATGTGTCACTACCTTTTTTTATTAGTTTTCATGTTGATATTACTGAAATACTACTGGTTGCAAAAATCAAATCTGCAAACTCAATATTAGTCGATTCACCACTCTGACCTTTTAGTACAATATTCTTTTCTTTTTATAATTGATTATAACATTGTGCAGATTTAACCAATCCATAGTGAGAATAATGTTAAATTCATCAAGCGGTACCAACATCAAATTAAAAAAAATTCATGACCTTAAATTTTCAGTGGACAATTATATTTATCATTAACAAAGACATATTGACCTATCGGGTTCGTTATTCTAATATCAAGTTTAGTTAACTCTATTGAAAAATTTCTTTTAGTTACTAATGTAGTGCAAGAGTATAAATGTGCTAATTTAGGATCAATTAAAATATCAATAGTAATATCAATAGTAATCATCAGGTGAATAAACCATCTCGTCAAATACTTACTATGTATTTTCAAACTAGTATTCAGTGCTAGCTAGATCATCTTCTATCTTTCCTTGAAACTCTCAGGCCTACATTTTCTAGTTTTAGCAATCAAAGGTAGACGTACATTTTCTACACTTTAGGGACAAGGGGGTGCTATAAGAGGCATAATTGGGAGTGAAGGTTGCAGAGTCATATGATTTACTCGCACAAACTTGAAAAACCACTCATTTAGCATTTGAAAGAATACATCACACATTTCACCTTTCAACCTTTGTGGAACAAGCATAGTACTATTAGCTTCTTGATCGAAAATGGGTACATAACTATAAACATTGTCATGTACTAGTACGACACGATTAGATTTGACTGACATTGGATATCTATATGAAAAATAAAGCTAGATCAGATTAAAAAGCATCAAACTATCACAATTTATTATGGCATGTATTTCTAGACTCGATACACGTTATGTTCAGTCCTAGAATTGACCAAATTATAGCTCTAAAACCACTAAATGTAACACCCCTCACTCGACCTGATTGTCGGGTTTGAGCTACGGGATGCTACGAATGTTATCAGAGTAAATATGGATAATTAAAATTAAAATTAAACATAAATCATGCAATCATAGTCAATTTAGTTCATAATCACCAAATACAACCTTACTTGGGTCTTATACAAGCTTATGTATGCTCTAAAATCAACCCAGAATTGAACAATGACTAATTTGTAATATTTTCAAAATTTTAGATCTAGCATATCATAAATAAATCCTTTAAATATTCAATCATGTCATCAACACTCAGATATTATGATATACAATTAAATTTGAGTCTTAATCCAACTTACTAAAGCTCTTTTGTTGAGTTGGGCATGGATTAGGACCAAATTGCAAATTTTGGAAAGTACAGGGATGATGTCGTGACGAGGCTCTCTCCGCGTCATGACATCGACAAATAGTGAGTAACGTCACATTTTCGTATTACTTGACGTCAATGCATCACAAACTATTGGTTGATGTTGCGATGAGGGAAGATTGACAACGAGACGAGGAACCTGTTTGTAGCACCCCAAATTCAGCCTAGGCGTTAAGGCCAAGTCTAAAGAGTTACATTAATGTTGCTAGGAAACCAACTTATATAAACATAATTAATGATTGTTTGATAGGTGATAACAATCATAAACCCAGTCGAAAATCCACAATTTTTAAAAGTCGTAATATGAAGAAATACTTAAATTATTAATAATGCAATAAAAGGGTTGACAAAGTAGATTAACCGAGCTTCTGCCACGCTGACCTAATGAAGACTGTGAGTTACCTGAAATTCAGTCAACAACAAAATGAGTCAAGAACTTAGTGTATAACCAAAATAGGTCCAACTAAAAGCACAATCATAATAATGAATTCTTGAATCTCATATGTCAATCAGATTCGTAGAATATCCAGTACAAATTTAATGAATTAGTTATATATCAGAAAATTTCTAGTTCATATAGTACAGATTAAAAATAGATGCAATTGTTCCTACCTTCATCTGCTACATACCATGTCCGACCATCCCAACACACCGTTAAGTGCATTTAATACACATTTAGCCCTACATACCAAATAGTGTTGGTCTGACATGTCCAATGAGGTGCAAACTAGCTGCCAGATCGAAATGCGATAAAATGCAAAATTCTCATATAATCGTGGCTTAGCCACTGAATCAGAACAGAACACTTCCTTCATTACAAAATTCTCATCCCATACAAATGCAGATTACAAATATCAAGAATGTATACACAGTCATTCAGATTCAATTTACATTGATATACTCAATACCTCAGTCTCAGATCATTAGACAACATTCATATGGTCTAATTTAGATCATAAATACTCTATGAAAGGCCTACATTCATGGTAGACGACGCTTACAACCTCAGACATAAGTTTTAAACCTAACCCACACGCCCATGGGGTTCCTCACGGCCTGACACATGCCCGTGTGGTTTCTAAGTCACAGACAGTGAGTTACACGACTTAGACATATGCCCATATCTCTAGCTCGCATGGTTTCTAAATTAAAAAAGTGAGTCACACAACCTGGGCACACGCCTGTGTCTCTGGCTCGCGTGGTTTCTAAATTAAAAAAGTGAGTCACACGGCTTGGGCACATGCCCGTGTCTCTGGCCTATGTGATCCTTACCATGTAATCAGTGAGTTACATGGCTTGGACACACACGCGTGTCCCATGCCCGTATGGCTCATATTTGGTAGACAGTGTATTACACGCCCTAACACATGGCCTGGCACACACCATTGTGGCTTCAGCAATCATGTTTTTTGGCATCTGAAATTCGTAAAAACTCAAGTTCTCAGTTCGTACCTGATAACATGTTGACGTAGGAACAGCGCAAAAAATCCCGGAACCTAATTTAGGCATCCAACAACCAACTAAACAACTAAAACATCAAAAATCACATACATTAACACTCAACTAATTATGTCAAGAACCTCAACGTGAAACTTCCAACAAACGAATTGTGACAGCCCAAAATTGACCCTAGTCGGGAAGTGGTTTCGGGACCGCTAAACCGAGTCATAAAAATAATTAACCGTCATAATTGATGCTCATTATATGTACATGTGCATGTGTGAAAATTTCGTGTTTGAATTTTGTTAATTGTAAGTGAATTTCATCAAATAGGACTTATGTGAGAAAATTTTAAAATGTGATAGGTCAATGCGTAAGGACCTATTAGTGCATGTGGAAAAAGGGGGACTTGCATGTCAAATTCCCCCCCTAATGAGTAGTGGCCGGCCATGACAAGCATGGTAGACCAAGTGTGATGGGCAAGACATGTCATAGACATGTTGTGTTAGTGCATCATGAGTGGAAACATGTCACAAACATGTTATGTTAGTGAGGTATGTTAGGAAAAATAAAATAAGGAGCATGGGCATAAAATAATGAAAGGGAATATGATGGAAACAAAAAAAAAATGTGTGTGGTTGTCTTCCCCCCCATTGCCGTGAGTTAAAGAAAAGAAAGGAGAAAATTTTGTTCATCCTTTTTCATCTTCATTTGGCCGAAAATTCTAAGGAAGGAGGAAGGAGTTCTTGCTTCATGTTTGATTTGGAAGAGGATTAGGAGGAGGTTTGGCCATACTTATATCTAGATTAAGGTATGTTTGAGGTTGTGCCATGAGATTCATGCATGTTTTTAGTTGCTAGCTTGAGTTCTAATTAGCCCATGGTTCAAATCCTTGCTATGTCATGGGGATGATATTCGGCCTAGGTGGATTTTGTGTTAATGCCATTGCATGCTAAATATGAAGCTTGTTAATGATGCATGTGATGGTGGATTGATGATTCTTGAATCTCCTTTTTAGCATTTTTGAGTGAGCACATATGTTCATTGGTTGCTAGATGGGGAAGAATCGGCTAGCAAGTTGTGTGCTAAGGCCGAATATAACTTTTGTATGTTAATGAGCAATGCATGTGTTAAATTGATGGAAAGGGAGAGGATGCTTTACTAGTGTATATATGTGTGTATTAACCAAGTTTTGAACTTGAAACAAGATGATATTTATAATCAATACAAGTAACCATACTTGTAGGAAGTATTAAGCATATAATCGGCCCCAACATAGACATGCATATTCGGCCATAGGAAGAAGATTTGGTGTTGCATGTATTCGGTTGGAGGCAAGCATATTGATGCTTTTGTCTTGGCTTAGAAAATTCGGCCAAGGGGGAAAATTAGCTAAAATGTTGAGTTTGATTCATGATTCCGTACATATGTGACTTTAATGTCTAATGTATAAATATGGGCTAAGTGCCTTGTGCTCCTCTTTTCGATGCTCAAATGATTAAATCAATTTATTTGTTTAATTAAGCTCAAGAGTAAAGGGGAACTAAATCCGATAAAGGGAAGGAAAAAGTGGTCGAATAGCCATCGGAATCGTTCGACAACATCCGAGGTAAGTTCTTGAGTAAGAGAGCTTAAATTAAGATTTGATTAGATCATGTTTTAAGCAAATCAAAATCATGCTCTTTGTGTGTGGCTATTGAGCCGAAATTACAAGAATGATAAGTGTCTTGTGTTTGAGTTTTGCTAACGAAAATAAATACGAATGTGCCATGATTTATTGTTAAATGTGCATGGTTATTTGAATGATGTCCGGGCTAAGTCCCGAAGGCTTTGTGCTAAGTGACCATATCCGGACTAAGATCCGAAGGCATTTGTGCGAGATACTAATTCCGGGCTAAGCCCGAAGGCATTGGTGCGAGTTACTAAATCCGGGTTAAGTCCCGAAGGCATTTGTACGAGTTACTAAATCCGGGTTAAGTCCCGAAGGCATTTGTGCGAGTTACTATAACCGGGCTATGTCCCGAAGGCATTTGAACGAGGAGCTATATCCGGTTAAATTCCGAAGGTACGTGATTTGGGAATGAATGATCTTGCTGTAAAAATTTCAGTTAATACTCTAGAAACATCCCAACATTGAGGTATGTTTCATATGTGCTTGAATTTAGTTGAGCCCTTACAAATAAGTATTCGCTCAGTTGATAAACGAGCTACCGGCCTTTGGCTAAGTTGATCTTTTGTGTATGTACATAAGGGTTGGTAATGTGAAGCAAGTATGATATCGAAAATTTGTGTATATGAAATTATCCGTTTAGCTATATGAATGCTATACTTTTGTTGTGCTGGAATTCCTTGCTCAAAACTTACTAAGCATAAATTGCTTACTCCGTTTCATTGCTCCTCTGTTTTATAGATTTGGTTCTCCAGCTATCGGACTCGGGATCTTGAAGTCAAAGTCGCCCACACTATCAAAGCCCCCTTTTGGTACAATTTTGGTTGAACTTAGAAATGGCATGTATAGGACTACCCGTTTGTTGTGGGTCATGGACCCTTTGGACTTGTATAATTTTGGTTAGCCATGCGAAAATGGCTTATATATGTTTGAGTATAATGTTATAATCATTTGGTGTGGATATGCTTGACAAGGATTGGCCATGGGAATGGTTAATCACTATCATAAATTGTGCTATTTATGCTAAAAGGGCTAGTTGAATCATGGAAACTATGAAATAGGTAAAGTCTACCTTAAAGGCAGATGCTGACAGCAGCAGTGATGTAGATTTGGAAAATCACTAAAAATAGCAGGAATGGAATTAAATAGTGAATAAATTATTTGAACCAACCTTGATGAATCTATTTTCATAGGAAAGTAACGAAACAATCATATGGACAGTATGTTGAGAGATATTCAGGTTCTCGTGAGACAGGGCCAGAACGGTTTCTGGATTCCCTGTTCCGACTTTGGAAATTCATTATAAATTAACCAGAGATAATTAGACGTCATTCCATATATGTATAGATTCCTATATGAGTCTAGTTTCTATAGAAACAAACGGCATCAGTATTGAAGCTCTGTGCAGGGAGATATCCAAGTCGTATTGCGCAAAGGTCAGTGTAGTCGATCCCTGTAACATGGGAGACTTTGACTAATAAACTGTACTAATTGGCCCAACCAAAAATTCTATAAAAAAATATGTAGATGGAAATATGAGTCTAGTTTCAGGGAAAAATCACGAAACTGATTTTCGAGTTGTGAAACTCAAGATATTATTTTTAAAGCGACTAGTACGTAGATTGGCAGTGTCTGGGAAATATTTTTTTTATAAGGGGTTTAAAGTCTGTTAACACCTCGTGTTCGACTCCGGTGTCGGTCTCGGGTTCGGGGTGTTACACGAATACTTATCGAGAAATAAACAGAACTAACTTGAAACAACACACGAAGGACCACTTTCCTCAGTGTTCACGTGTAACACCCAAAACCTGGCCTGAATGTTACGGTCGAATTTGGCGTGTCACATTGAAGTGTTTTTCAGAAATAGGACTTGTTGTTAAGAATCTGAACTTAAGTTAAAACCCTTTTAGTTTTTAATGCTTGAGAAAAATTTGACAAGTTAAGTTGTTACTAATTGAAATAAATTTGTCAAAACAATTGCCATATTTGTCACTGTTGATTCCTTAAATTGAAGAAAATCGCGGAAGCTTTTGAAATCCTTGAAGTTTAAAATGCAGGTTTCCCTTGAAAATAGTTATTATTTTGAAAATGCATCTTTTCCTAGTATAGCAGTTTAAGATAAGAATTCAAATCCCAAATAAAAGTTAAAATCACAAATGGCCTTATTACATAACCAAAAACCCAATATGAAATTTAAATAAATAAAGTCAAAGGTAGAACATCAGTAGTCGTGTGGCCACCTCCGAGTCCCTTGCAGCACCAAACTGTCTAAGGCTGAGGATTACCTGTACAGTTAAAAGAAAGGGTAAGTTTACAAAAACTCAGTGTGTAATCCCCTATCAGTCAAACAGTAAACAATGCATGCAGTAACAGTCTGGGCCTGAGCCCTATCCAGTATCAGTACAGTCTGGGCCTTAGCCTTATACAGTAACACAACAGTCTGGGCTTTAGCCCTATACAGTAATAGTGTGGGCCTAAGCCCAATACAGTATCAGTACAGTGTAATGCAATTATACATCCCACCCAAATCTAGCCAGCACACCACCCGTACCAACCAACACACCATGTGGGGATATAAATCGACCCACCCAGCCAACACACCAATATTGTAGCAAGGCTGCCAGTAATAATAATGCAGCATAGCTGCCAGAAACAGTAAATGTGGCAAGCCACCAGTATCAGTAATTGTGGCATAGCCACCAGTACAATACTTCTTCCATATCAAAAACCCAACCCCATGCAGTATGTCATGTCATAAACATTAAATGTATGCAAAGTCAAACTTAGTACAATCATATATGTAAATCATAAGCATATCAATCATACGAAACATAAGGGCATATCGTCATTTTACCTTACAGGGGTATTACGATCATTTTACCCTACAGGGGTATTACAGTCATTTTACCTTATAAGGGCATTATATTCATTTTACCCTATAGGAGTATTACGGTCATTTTACAAACTGAGGGCATTTCAATAATTTTACAAATCAGGGTCTTAATGACCCAACCGAAGTTCCATCATTGCCTCGAGGCACTTAAGTAATTTAAACAAATATAACGGTGTGAATGGCCTAAGGCCCATACTCGGCCTAAGTGGGCCCACACGCTCGTG
>NC_053430.1:38550544-38603718 GCF_007990345.1 Gossypium hirsutum | reverse complement strand
TTGTATGTAAATAATACAACTACATTGTTAATTATATGTGTTTGAATTATTACAACATAAATTTCTTGATTGTGAAATTGAGAATGTATAATGATAAATGAGGTAGTAGAATTTTCGTTGGAACCTTAGGAAGTAAATCGGATATTCATGCCATGACATTTGGCTCATTCGTGTGTGAGCTAGTGTAAGACATATCTGGGACATGCATCGATCACATTATGGGAGCCAGTGTCAGACCATGTCTGGGACATGGCATCAGCATTGAGACAAGGGCTAGTGTAAGACATGTCTGGGACATGCATCGGCCTCGAGACGTAAGCCAGTGTAAGACATGTCTAGGACATGCATCAGCTACAAGATGATAGTCAGTGTAAGACCATGTCTGGGACATGGCATTGACTTGAGATATGAGCCAGTGTAAGACTGTGTCTAGGACATGGCATCGACACCTTACCCTATGCTTGAGGCTTATGTAATATCTGGTAGTATTCCGAATGGTTCAATGGTGAAAGTTATGTTCTAAGCTAATGAGGAAAGTATAACCATGTTGTAAGTGGTATAGGTGCCCAATTGGTACTTATGAGATATGAGCTCAATATATAATATGTAACTTGTATGGATGGTAATGAGTAAGTTATGGTTATGCCTACCTTCGTGTTATGAGCATGCTGAGTATTGATAAATCGTTGTTGTATACTTAATTGTATGCAACTTACTAAGCTATTATGCTTACCCCCTTCCTTTTCATTTCCTTACAGTGCCGCCTAACTAGCTCAAGGATCACCGGAAGTCAGAGATATCGATCACACTATCAACCAAACTATTCAGTATAGTTGGATTTTTATATTTGAATATGGCATGTATAGGAGTTAGACTTTATTATTTTATGTCATTGAGGTTTGGCCATATGTATTAGCTTGGGTTGGAAACCCTTCAATTTGTATTAAGCCTTGAATGATGGCTAACATTCATTTTGAATTTATAAAAGATGCATTATCATGGTTTAATGAATGTCTATTGTGGCTGATTTGGTTATAGGAATTATGCTTGTTTTGGTATTGGTTGATAATTTTATAGAACTACATATGTAAGGGTGGCAATGGGGCTTGGTAAATAGCCTTATATTGTCCACACGGGTAGGCACACGGGGGCGTGTGGTCTAGCCGTGTGTCCCCTACACGTAAAATATTTTAAGTTAGTATGCATGGTAGTAAACACACGGGCAAAGATATGGCCATGTGTCTCAATCGTGTGAAGGACACGACCTACCATACAAGTGTGTGACTTGGCCGTGTGGCCCTTAAGAATTGCTGACATCAGAAACAGAATGTCCAGGTTTTTGCACACGGGCTAGGACATGGGCGTGTGACAGGCCGTGTGAAAACCCCTGTAGGTGTGCATTTAGAATTAATTCCACATGGGTGGAGAACTTGGGCGTGTCTCTATCTTGCTTAAGCTGTGTGAGACACACGGGCCATTAGCACGGCCATGTTGGAATGCTCACACGGGCGTGTTGCCCTTCCCACATAGGCGTGTCCCCCTGTGTCAAGTGACATTTCTTTATATTTGGAAAAATGACCTGGATTGGTCTCAAAAGATTTTCGATGTGTGTTTCGAGCTCGTAAGCCCATATTAATAATATATTTATAATTTTATGAAATTTTTAAATTTTACAAGTCATGAAGACTCAGAATTGGTTGTAAGTATGAGTTCAAGTTAGGTAACGCCTCGTATTTTGCCCTAGTGTAGGATACGGGTATGGGGTGTTACACACAAAAATTCTTGTTCATAATCAACCACCAACATAATAATCTTTCTTAGCATTATAAATTCATATTTTCTGTCTTCCAAATACAACTTATTGACATACTTATTTTGGAATTTGGATTGGAAGAAGGACCAAGTGATTCGATCAGCTGACACATGTTGGGTAGCTGTGACCCACCATTGATACACCTCCTTTTTAAAGAGTGACACAATATACGTGACACATTAATGCAGAAAGAATTCAAGCTATTCTAGTACGCGTTCGATCAATTTGAGCCAAGCCTTAGCTAACGAAGGATTCATGCCTTTCAACCCTTTAAATTCAATCACCCATATTTATGTAACTCTTTTATCGTGTTGAGTTACGGCTGTTGGAGCGACTTGCAGAGCAACTCCTACCACCACTTAAAAAGTTTTCGAAATTATGCAAAGTAGATTCTCACTATCCCGACCTTCCCAACTGTAGCACCCCTTACCCTCACCCGAGAACGGGATAAGGTACGAGGCGTTACCAGATACATACTCGGACAATTTCAAAAAATACAGGTTATAAAATTTCATTCTAATTTAAAACTGACTAAATAACATCATAGTGTCCCGATTATGGACCTACAAGGTCCAAAACATACATTAAAAGTGACCCAGGACTAAATCGAGAACTATAGAAAATTTTAGAAAAATTACTAGGGTTATGCCTCACACGCCTGTGTGGAGGCAAAGCACACGCCCGTGTGCTTAGGGACACGCCCGTGTGTCCCATCCGTGTCGAATTATTTGGATTTATTTTTTCATTTCGAACCTACAGGGATTTTCATACGGCCAAGCACATGCCCGTGTCCCTAACACAGCCTAGACACTCCCGTGTCATCGCCCGTGTCTAAAAATCTAGACATTTTGTTTATGACATCATCATTCATTTTGAGGCACACGCCCGTGTGCTAGGCTGTGTCCTCCACACGGTCGAGACACACGGCCGTGTCTCTACCCGTATGTTTACTACCATGCAAACTAATCTAAAATTTTAAGTGTAGAGGATACACGGCCGGGCAGCACGCTCATGGGGGTTGACCATGTGTCACACACGGCCTAGACACATGCCCGTGAGTCTACCCATGTGGACCTTTTTAGGGCTATTTTCCAAGCCTTTAGTCACCCTCTATCATCCATACACACTTGAGATTTCAATGGTATTTAACATAGCCTAATTATACTCTTAAACAGCCTTGACATTACTTACTGCATGTTAACCTCATCTCATCAGTTTAGTACATGATAAATTATCCTTTTCGTGTTATGGATTAATATAGCACATTTTACTTTTTACACTTGGGCCATATTATAACCATATATCATTATATGCTGTGTCCACTCTCAAATTATTAGGTTCCATTTCAATCATCCAGTCATAATAAACCTCATCATCATATCTCATGAAACATTTAAACATAGACATGCATCATTGGTAGGTTCAGTACCTACATCAATATGAGCCATATCTCATGGCCATATATAAAAGAAAAAGTATACCATTTAGGCCCTTACATTGGCTAGCCAAATGACACATATAACAAAATAACCAAAACTCTGCTACATGCCATTAAACAAAATAGAAGTATCTATATACCAAAGCAGGACAAGTCGATAGTGTGTTGATTCTCCAACCGTCTTCCAACCTTCACGAGTCCACGAGCTCTGTACGACAGGGAGAAGAGAAGGGGGTAAGCATTTATATGCTTAGTAAGTCTGGATAA
Organism: Gossypium hirsutum; assembly: GCF_007990345.1. Classification (NCBI taxonomy): domain Eukaryota; kingdom Viridiplantae; phylum Streptophyta; class Magnoliopsida; order Malvales; family Malvaceae; genus Gossypium; species Gossypium hirsutum. The sequence goes on along the minus strand of NC_053430.1, from coordinate 38,600,200 downwards.
CTGGAAAGTAAACTTACCGGTTAATTTGCATACAACCATATTAGGCACTAATTCCAACAAGCATGAAATAGTTTCCCTATCACATGCACTCATTCATCAAGTTAGTCTCATAACAATACATCATGTCATTAGTCTTAGATGAGCTCATCAATTCAATATTACCATTTCTATTTCTCCTGTTAATCCCGTTGAATTTCTCAGAAATCTCGATGCATAGACCAATTACTGTCAAGTTATACAAGTGATCATCTCTAGTACGCACTCCCATGAACCTTATATCTTATGACGAGATTACCATTCCAGGTTAAATCCCTCGTAGTATTAACTCATAGAGCAATGCCGGGATTACCAGTCAAGGCTAAATCCCTTTCAACGACAATTGCTCGCATAAGCTCGAATCTGAATTGCCAGTCCAGGCTAAATTCAATCCTCAATCAAATTACCCGTCCCGGCTAAATCCTTGATGCACCCATATTCTTCGGGAGGCTCGATCACTCAAAGAACACCCGTCCGGTCTAGATCCTTTCTATTTTTAAATCATCGAATTATCCGTCTGGGCTAAAACCTTTTCTGCGACACATGCAGGATCTCATGTCATGTAAGCCATACTTTATCCGTCGGATTTCCCTTTCTATTTCAACCGGAACATTTATCATCTTTCATTCACACAAGCACATTACATAAATTATCATGCAGTGAATATATAAATTTTCATATATTCAAGAACACACATATTTAAGTATATTAAGAGTTCACTTTGGGTTATACGAACTTACCTAGTAATTGCTTCGGTTTCGTATTTCGGCTATTCTGAAACCTTTTGTTTTCCATGGTCGACCTCGAAAATTGGTTCATCGGGGTCTATATCAATAAAATTTGACTGTTAATACATCACATTTCTCATTATAGGATTTAAAACTCACTCCCGGGAAAAATCACCAATTTGCCCCTAACCTTTCACACTTTTACAATTTAGTCCTAAGGCTCGTATAATGGAATGCATGAAATTTCTAAGTTACCCAAGCCTAGCCGAATATTTTTCTTGCCTATAGTAGCCCACATTTTCTTTCATTTCACATTTTTCTACCCATTTTCACAACTTTTACAAAAGGGTTCCTTAAGCCATTTCCATGAAAAATCACTTAGTAAAAGTTGTTTACTATCCTTTAAACTCTCATATTCCTCCATAAATCATCAAAATACAAACATCTCATGCATGGGTAAATTTTTGAACATGAACCCTAGCTTGAAATATGGGTAGAAATAGAGAGTGCATTTTACGAGGATCTCAAAAATACGAAGAACGTTAAAAAAGGGGCTAGGGTGCACTTACTATTGAGCTTGAAAATGTTGAAAACCCTAGCTATGGAGACCCTTCAATTTTAGGCAGCCATGGAGAAGAATATGGATGAATTTTGCTTCCTTTTTCCCTTTTTATTAATTTTATTACCAAATGACCAAAATGCCCTTCCTTATTAATCTTTCAAAACTTTCCATGCATGCCCATTTTTGTCCAAAACTTAAAAATTGGGAAAATTATTCTTTAAGGACCTCTAATTAATAATCCATAGCAATTTCATACTAATTGCTACTAGAACCCAAGTTTTGCAATTTATTCATGTGACAGCCCTAAATTGACCCTAGTCGGGAAGTGGTTTCGGGACCACAAAACCGAGTTAAGAAAATAATTAAAAGTTATATTCTGTGTTTATGAAGTGAGTAAATGCATGTGTGAAAGTCTCATGCATTAATTTGATCATCTTTATGTGAATTTATTTATATGGACTTATATGAAACTTTGTTGGAAAGTGAGAGGTTAATTTTACAATGGTCTAATAGTACATACATTGAAAGGAGGGGTTTTGCATGTCAATTTACCCATGATAAACATGGTGGCCGGCCAAGGAAGGAATATGCTCCACTAATTCAAAAATTAAAATAATTTTGTATTAACAAAGGATTTAATAATTGATATTAAAGGAATTATAGTATGGAAGGAAATATTATAATGAGAAGTGGGAGGAGAAACCAAAGTGACTCATCCTTACTCCTCCATTGCCGAAACTAGAAGAAAGAAAGAAGAAAAACTCTTGTTGAATTTCGGCTAAGGTGTTTTGATACAAAAAGGTATGTTTTATGCCACTCTTGAAAATGTATGCATAATTTGGAGGTTTGGTTTAAAAGCTACTTGAATCTTGGATTGAAGTTAGGTTATTATGAGGGTTGAATTTCGGCCTAGGAGCTTAAAATTTTTAGTAGAAGTTTTGATGACATTAGATGGATAGTTAGGTTGGATGTGTTAAATTGTTAAGTGCTCTAGCTTGAAAGTTAAGGTTAATATGGCTTATGGGGTTGCCGAATCTAGTTTAGAGAGAAAGAAAAATATATGTATTCGGATGTGCTTCAAGGAATGACATTAGGGTAGCTAGAGTCTAAGAACTTTCGGTCAAGGACTATTGTGTGAGCAAATTCGGTATAGAGGTTTAATTGTTAAGTGCATTGTGTTCAATGTTTAAAGAATGGGTAGTAGCTAATTAAAGTTAAGAAGGCTGGAATTTCTTTTAAGGGAGGTGTGACCTTAACATGAACAAAATAGAATCAGCCTTAAGCTTGACTAAATGGTTCGGTTATTATTAGTTTAGAAGAAACCTATATGAAATGGTTGATATATGGTGAATTGGTAGTACTCTACTTGGGACAGCAGTAGTAAGGTGATTTTCGAAAATCGCCATAATTTGTAGGAGTTGAATTAGAAGCTGAGTGAATTATGTCATTAAAGCTTCAAGGGTCTATTTTCTTACAAAAGAAACTATAGAAACAAAGGAGTTACCGATCTAGAGATATTTGAAGTATTATGGGGCTGAGTCAAAATGACTGCCGGATTCCCTGTTCTGTTTTTAGAAAATCATTATAAATTGTACAAAAATGATTATAAGATAAAATTTATATGCTTAGACTCCTTAATGAGTCTAGTTTCAAATGAGATTAAATACAACACACTTGGAATTCTGTAAAGTGAGAAATTGGATTCGTAGTGAAGAGTGGTCAGAATAGTCAAACAGTGAAATAGGGGAAACTTTAAGAAAAATCTGGTATTGATTGGCCAAGCCTAAAATTCTGAAAATTTTATGGATGGAAGATATACGAGTCTATATTCAGGGAAAATTAACGGCAAGTGATTTGGAGTTTAGTAGCTCCAGTTATAAGTAATTTAGTAACTACTGCTCAGGAAAACAGCTCGTAGTGAATATGAGATTTTGTTGTAAACATTAATGAAAGTTTGCCGATGAATTATTTATTGATTAATATAAAGCTTGCTATAATCTATGTGTGTGAAAGTCGGATCAATATATATAATATTATTCGGAAAGTAATATTTGAATAGTCGATTAATGACTATTTTAATTTTTGTTGAACTTAAGCTCAAGAGCAAAGGGGAACTAGATCCGATAAAGGGAAGGAAAAAGTAATTGAATAGCCGTTGAAGTCGTCTGACGACATTTGAGGTAAGTCTTCGAGTAATGACCCTACTTGAATTATATTGAAATGATTAGTCATATTATGACGGATAGTCGAATGTGCATAGAGACTATGTTATAAAGCCAATTGAAATTATGCTCTTTGTGTGTGGCTATTGAGCCGAAATTTGAAAGATTTAATAAATGTTTTGTGTTTGAGCCTTAGTAACGAAGAAATGATATGGATGTGTTATGATTATTGATATATGTGTGCATGAGCATTGGAATATATCCGGGCTATGACCCGAAGGCAATTATGCGAGTTGATATATCCGGGCTAAGACCCGAAGGCAATTATGCGAGTTGATATATCCGGGCTAAGACCCGAAGGCAATTATGCGAGTTGATATATCCGGGCTATGACCCGAAGGCAATTATGCGAGATGATATATCCGGGCTAAAACCCGAAGGCAATTATGCGAGATGATATATCCGGGCTAAGACCCGAAGGCAATTATGCGAGTTGATATGTTCGGGCTAAGACCCGAAGGCAAATGTGTTTGCGGTTGCATTCGGTTAAATACCGAAGAAACTTGGGTTGAATGTGAGCATTTTGTGCTGTAACTAATTTAATAATTATGCTTGACCAACCCGAATGATAAGGTATGTTTGCACGTGCATTGGAAAGTCGGTTTGTTTTAAATGGTATTCGTGCGATCGGCTAACGAATTCTCGGCTTTTATAAAGGTTGATACCTTGTGTACCTATGTGGGTGAAGTGTGAAGTAAGTATGGGTATGAGAATGTGTGTTAATAAAGTGATTTAGTTAACTATGTGAATGTAATACTGTAGTCAAAGCCGATTTCATTACTTGAGACTTACTAAGCTTTAAATGCTTACCCGGTTGCTTTGGCTCTCTGTTTTATAGATTTTGCTCGTTAGCTATCGGATTCGGGATCAGCGAAGTCGAAGTCATCTACACTATCAAGCTCTTTGGTACTCTTTTAGTTGAACTCTGGATATGGCATGTATAGGACTACCCCCTGTTGTTTAAGTTCTTTTGTGATGTATGTGTGTAAAGCCATGCGAAAATGGCTTGTAGATGTGGAGTATGGCATTAGACCATTTGTGTTTATGTATGTATATATATGGTTTCACGATGTGACTATGGTTTGAAATGGAAGTGTTGGGCTAATGATCAGCCATTGGAATGGCTAAATATGATCACATGTGGACCTATGTAGGGCAAAATCCTAGTTGGTCCATGGTGACCACAAAATAGGTAAAGTTTATCTTGAAAACAGATTTTGACAGCAACAGTGGTGTAGAATTGAAAAATCACATAAATTCGTAGGAGTGGAATTAAATAGTGAATAAATTATGTAATCAAACCTTGATGAATCTACTTTCATATGGAAGTAACGAAACAATTATAGGAACAGTACAGAAAGAGATATTCGGGTTCTTGTGGAACAGGGCCAGAACAGTTTCTGGATTCACTGTTCCGCCTTTGGAAATTCACTATAAATTGACCAGAGATAATTAGGGGTCATACCATATATGTATGGATTCCTCTCTGAGTCTAGTTTCCATAGAAACAAACGGCATTAGTATTGAAGCCCTGTGCAGAGAGATATCCCAGTCGTAATGGGAAAAGGTCAGTGTAGTCGACCCCTGTAACATGAGAGACTTTGACTAATAAACTGTACTAATGGGCCCGACCAAAAATTCTAGAAAAAAATCCATAGGTGGGGACATGAGTCTAGTTTCAGGGAAAAATCACAAAACTGATTTTTGAGTTGTGAAACTCAAGATATGATTTTTGAAGCGACTAGTACTCAGACTGGGCAGTGTCTGGAAAAATTTTTAAAAGTCTGTCAACACCTCGTATTCGACTCCGGTGACGGTCTCGGGTTTGGGGTGTTACAATTTTATTGGTATCAGAGCTACGGTTTAGTCGATTCTAGGACTACCGTAATGTGTTGGGGTCTAGCTATACATGCCATTTTATGTGATTAATTGATAGTGTGGTGATTTCTGACATTTGCAAATGTGTTTATTTATAGTAATGGATCCCGATCCCAACCGAGCGGTAGCTGATGATCTTGAGAGTGTAGCGCCTGCTCCCGCACAAGGGACAGCGCCGGTGGACTCTCAACCTAATGCGAGTAACCCGAACGATGAAGCTAGACAAGCTTTCTATAGCGTGATGAATGATTGGTTCAACCAATACATTCGAACTAATACGGCTGTTCCACAACCCCCATTCCCGACAAACACTACCCCCGCACCTACAATACCTCCGGTAACTGACCAAATAAGGTCAAATAAGCCCCCAGTTGACCGAATCCGAAAACATGGGGCTACTGAATTTAAAGCTACGGATAGCGACGATGCCGAGCGAGCTGAATTTTGGTTGGACAACACTATCCGGGTACTCGATGAGCTATCTTGTACACCCGATGAATGTCTAAAGTGTGCTATCTCCTTGCTACGTGATTCTGCCTACTATTGGTGGAGTACTCTGACTTCTGTCGTGCCCAGGGAGCAAGTAACTTGGGAGTTTTTCCAAACTGAGTTTCGGAAAAAGTATATCAGTCAGAGATTTGTTGATCAAAAACGGAAGGAATTTCTCGAGCTTAAGCAAGGTTCTATGTCAGTTACTGATTACGAGCGAAAATTTGTTAGACTTAGTAGATACGCTCGGGAATGTGTTTCGTCCGAGGCTGTTATGTGTAAACGCTTCGAAGATGGGCTGAATGAAGATATAAAAATGTTCGTTGGCATTCTTGAGATACGAGAGTTCGTAGTACTTGTCGAGCGAGCTTGTAAAGCCGAAGAGCTTAGAAAGGAAAAACAAAAAGTTGATGTGGGAACCGGGGAGTTTCGTAAAAGATTCTCGGGAAAGTCTCATCAACAGGCATCGAAGAAATTTCGAGATGATGTGGGCCGGTCTAAAAGCACTTCGGGCCTTTTTAGACGAGATCGTGATCGACCCCCTGTGGGTACACGAGGCACTTCAGTCGCCAGTGTTGGGAATGAACGTCGAGGCCGAACGGAATGTCGACATTGCGGCAAATGGCATTTGGGGAGCTGTAGATTCCATGACCGCTCCTGTTACAAGTGCGGATCAGTGGACCACTTCATTAAAGATTGCCCGAGGCTGTCTGAACAGAATGTGAATCAGAGTGGGAGACCGGGTGCTACCACTGCTCGGGGTAGACCATCTAGAAATATGGGCAATGCTAGTGGTGGTCAGAGAGGATCTAGAGATGCTACGACCAGATCCGAGGCTAGTGCACCTGCTAGAGCATATGCTATACGTGCCCGCGAGGATGCTTCTTCGCCTGATGTTATTACCGGTACTTTTACTCTCTTTGATACTAATGTAATTGCTTTGATTGACCCCGGTTCTACTCATTCTTACATATGTGAAACCTTAGCATCCAGTAAGACTTTACCTATTGAGTCTACTGAGTTTGTAATTCGGGTGTCAAATCCCTTGGGTCGTTATGTACTTGTCGACAAAGTGTGTAAGAAATGTCCCCTAGCAATTCGAGGTTCCTGTTTTCCAGCGGACTTGATGCTTTTGCCGTTTGATGAATTTGATGTTATCCTTGGGTTGGATTGGTTGACCGTGCATGATGCGGTTGTGAATTGCAAGAGCAAGACTATTGATTTGAGGTGCGCAAATAACGAAGTAGTCCGAATTGAGTCCGCGGACTTGGAGGGGATACCAGCTGTAATATCAGCAATGTTGGCACAGAAATATGTGAGAAAAGGGTGCGAAGCATACCTTGCATATGTGCTTGATGACAAAGAATTAGAAAAGAAACCCGAATCTGTGCCGGTGGTTTGTGAATACCCGGATGTTTTTCCTGAAGAATTGCCGGGTTTACCACCTGTTCGGGAGATAGAGTTTGGTATTGAGCTTATACCTGGGACTACGCCGATTTCGATAGCTCCGTATCGTATGGCACCAACTGAGTTAAAAGAGTTGAAAGCTCAGCTGCAAGAATTGACAGATAGAGGTTTCGCTCGGCCAAGTTTCTCACCTTGGGGTGCACCAGTATTGTTCGTGAAAAAGAAGGACGGAACCATGAGGTTGTGCATTGACTATCGTCAACTGAATAAAGTGACGATAAAGAATAAATACCCACTACCGCGTATCGATGATTTGTTTGATCAACTAAAGGGGGCCTCAGTGTTCTCAAAAATAGATTTGAGATCGGGTTATTATCAGTTGCGGATTCGAGATTCAGACGTACCCAAAACTGCTTTCAGAACGAGGTACGGTCACTACGAATTCTTAGTGATGCCGTTTGGGCTCACTAATGCCCCGGCAGTATTTATGGATTTGATGAATCGGATCTTCAGACCATATTTGGATCGGTTCGTAGTTGTGTTTATTGATGACATCTTGGTCTATTCAAGAGATGAGACCGAACACGCTGAGCACCTGAGACTAGTGTTGCAAATTTTACGGGATAAGCAGTTATATGCTAAGTTCAGTAAGTGTGAGTTCTGGTTAAGAGAGGTTAGCTTCTTGGGTCATGTGGTATCCGCGTCGGGTATTCGAGTTGACCCGAACAAAATTTCAGCCATACTTGACTGGAAACCTCCGAGAAATGTTACTGAAGTTCGGAGCTTTTTGGGGCTCGCCGGTTATTACCGACGATTTGTGAAAGGTTTCTCGATGATAGCCACACCAATGACGAAGCTACTTCAAAAGGATGTTAAGTTCGAGTGGACGGAGAAATGTCAGAAAAGTTTCGACCAACTGAAAACTCATTTGACTGAAGCTCCAATTTTGGTGCAACCCGAAACGGGTAAAGAGTTTGTCATCTATAGTGACGCATCCCTACTTGGGTTGGGTTGCGTATTGATGCAAGAAGGTCGAGTCGTGGCCTATGCGTCGAGACAATTGAAGCCACACGAGAGGAATTATCCGACCCATGATCTCGAACTAGCTGCCATCGTGTTTGCTTTAAAAATATGGCGACATTATCTGTTTGGTGAGAAGTGCCATGTATTTTCGGACCACAGAAGTCTCAAATATTTGATGACTCAACGAGACTTGAATCTGCGACAAAGACGTTGGCTTGAGTTATTGAAAGATTACGAGCTTGTCATTGATTACCACCCGGGAAAGGCTAACGTGGTTGCGGACGCCTTAAGCCGGAAGTCATTGTTTGCTTTGCGAGCGATGAACGTGCATTTGTCTGTTCTACCAGACAATGTGTTAGTAGCTGAATTAAAAGCTAAACCATTATTGACTCACCAAATTCGTGAAGCTCAGAAAGTCGATGATGAATTGGTTGCAAAACGGGCTGAGTGTTTTCCGAACGAGGGATCAGAGTTTCAAATTGACGACGATAATTGTTTGAGGTTCAGAAATCGGTTGTGTGTTCCAAAGAATTCGGAACTCATTTCGATGATTCTGAACGAAGCCCATTGTAGCCGAATGACAATTCACCCGGGGAGTACGAAAATGTACAACGATTTGAAACGTCAATTTTGGTGGCATGGTATGAAACGGGACATCTCTGACTTTGTTTCGAGATGTTTAATATGTCAACAAGTGAAAGCGGAACATCAAGTGCCTTCGGGATTACTCCAGCCGATCATGATACCCGAGTGGAAATGGGATCGAGTCACAATGGACTTTGTGTCCGGACTGCCTTTGTCAGCAAGTAAGAAGGATGCGATATGGGTTATTGTTGATAGACTGACTAAGTCGGCTCATTTCATCCCCGTACGTACGGATTTTTCATTGGAGAAACTAGCTGAATTGTACGTTTATCAAATTGTGAGATTACATGGGGTACCTGTTTCTATCGTGTCGGATAGAGATCCGAGATTCACCTCACGATTTTGGAAGAAATTGCAAGAAGCTCTGGGTACCAAGCTGCATTTTAGCACTGCTTTTCACCCCCAAACCGATGGTCAATCCGAGCGGATAATTCAGATACTTGAGGATATGTTGAGATGTTGCATCCTCGAGTTCAGTAGTTCATGGGAACGGTATTTACCTTTGATTGAATTCGCTTACAACAATAGTTTTCAATCAAGTATTAAGATGGCACCTTACGAGGCTTTGTACGGTCGTAAATGCCGTACACCATTGTTTTGGACCGAGCTCGGTGAAAGCAAAATTTTCGGAGTTGATTTGATTAGAGATGCGGAACAGAAAGTAAAGGTAATCCGTGAAAGTCTGAAGATAGCCACGGATCGTCAGAAGTCGTACGCAGATTTGAAACGAAAAGACATCGAGTATCAGGTGGGAGACAAAGTGTTCCTTAAGGTTTCACCTTGGAAAAAGATACTCAGGTTTGGCCGTAAGGGCAAGTTGAGCCCAAGATTCATTGGGCCGTATGAAATATCCGAAAGAATTGGTCCAGTGGCATATAGATTGATTTTACCCCCTGAACTTGAAAGGATTCACAATGTTTTTCATGTTTCGATGCTTCGACGTTATAGATCCGATCCGTCACATGTGATTAATCCCTCGGAAGTTGAAATTCAATCTGACTTGAGTTATGAAGAAGAACCAATTCGCATCCTAGCTCGTGAAGTGAAAGAGTTGCGAAACAGAAGGGTTCCGTTAGTTAAGGTGTTATGGCTTAAACACGGGATCGAGGAAGCTACTTGGGAAACTGAGAGCTCGATGAAAGAACGATACCCAAACCTATTCACCGGTAAGTTTTTCGGGGACGAAAATTTCTTAAGTGGGGGAGAGTTGTGACAGCCCTAAATTGACCCTAGTCGGGAAGTGGTTTCGGGACCACAAAACCGAGTTAAGAAAATAATTAAAAGTTATATTCTGTGTTTATGAAGTGAGTAAATGCATGTGTGAAAGTCTCATGCATTAATTTGATCATCTTTATGTGAATTTATTTATATGGACTTATATGAAACTTTGTTGGAAAGTGAGAGGTTAATTTTACAATGGTCTAATAGTACATACATTGAAAGGAGGGGTTTTGCATGTCAATTTACCCATGATAAACATGGTGGCCGGCCAAGGAAGGAATATGCTCCACTAATTCAAAAATTAAAATAATTTTGTATTAACAAAGGATTTAATAATTGATATTAAAGGAATTATAGTATGGAAGGAAATATTATAATGAGAAGTGGGAGGAGAAACCAAAGTGACTCATCCTTACTCCTCCATTGCCGAAACTAGAAGAAAGAAAGAAGAAAAACTCTTGTTGAATTTCGGCTAAGGTGTTTTGATACAAAAAGGTATGTTTTATGCCACTCTTGAAAATGTATGCATAATTTGGAGGTTTGGTTTAAAAGCTACTTGAATCTTGGATTGAAGTTAGGTTATTATGAGGGTTGAATTTCGGCCTAGGAGCTTAAAATTTTTAGTAGAAGTTTTGATGACATTAGATGGATAGTTAGGTTGGATGTGTTAAATTGTTAAGTGCTCTAGCTTGAAAGTTAAGGTTAATATGGCTTATGGGGTTGCCGAATCTAGTTTAGAGAGAAAGAAAAATATATGTATTCGGATGTGCTTCAAGGAATGACATTAGGGTAGCTAGAGTCTAAGAACTTTCGGTCAAGGACTATTGTGTGAGCAAATTCGGTATAGAGGTTTAATTGTTAAGTGCATTGTGTTCAATGTTTAAAGAATGGGTAGTAGCTAATTAAAGTTAAGAAGGCTGGAATTTCTTTTAAGGGAGGTGTGACCTTAACATGAACAAAATAGAATCAGCCTTAAGCTTGACTAAATGGTTCGGTTATTATTAGTTTAGAAGAAACCTATATGAAATGGTTGATATATGGTGAATTGGTAGTACTCTACTTGGGACAGCAGTAGTAAGGTGATTTTCGAAAATCGCCATAATTTGTAGGAGTTGAATTAGAAGCTGAGTGAATTATGTCATTAAAGCTTCAAGGGTCTATTTTCTTACAAAAGAAACTATAGAAACAAAGGAGTTACCGATCTAGAGATATTTGAAGTATTATGGGGCTGAGTCAAAATGACTGCCGGATTCCCTGTTCTGTTTTTAGAAAATCATTATAAATTGTACAAAAATGATTATAAGATAAAATTTATATGCTTAGACTCCTTAATGAGTCTAGTTTCAAATGAGATTAAATACAACACACTTGGAATTCTGTAAAGTGAGAAATTGGATTCGTAGTGAAGAGTGGTCAGAATAGTCAAACAGTGAAATAGGGGAAACTTTAAGAAAAATCTGGTATTGATTGGCCAAGCCTAAAATTCTGAAAATTTTATGGATGGAAGATATACGAGTCTATATTCAGGGAAAATTAACGGCAAGTGATTTGGAGTTTAGTAGCTCCAGTTATAAGTAATTTAGTAACTACTGCTCAGGAAAACAGCTCGTAGTGAATATGAGATTTTGTTGTAAACATTAATGAAAGTTTGCCGATGAATTATTTATTGATTAATATAAAGCTTGCTATAATCTATGTGTGTGAAAGTCGGATCAATATATATAATATTATTCGGAAAGTAATATTTGAATAGTCGATTAATGACTATTTTAATTTTTGTTGAACTTAAGCTCAAGAGCAAAGGGGAACTAGATCCGATAAAGGGAAGGAAAAAGTAATTGAATAGCCGTTGAAGTCGTCTGACGACATTTGAGGTAAGTCTTCGAGTAATGACCCTACTTGAATTATATTGAAATGATTAGTCATATTATGACGGATAGTCGAATGTGCATAGAGACTATGTTATAAAGCCAATTGAAATTATGCTCTTTGTGTGTGGCTATTGAGCCGAAATTTGAAAGATTTAATAAATGTTTTGTGTTTGAGCCTTAGTAACGAAGAAATGATATGGATGTGTTATGATTATTGATATATGTGTGCATGAGCATTGGAATATATCCGGGCTATGACCCGAAGGCAATTATGCGAGTTGATATATCCGGGCTAAGACCCGAAGGCAATTATGCGAGTTGATATATCCGGGCTAAGACCCGAAGGCAATTATGCGAGTTGATATATCCGGGCTATGACCCGAAGGCAATTATGCGAGATGATATATCCGGGCTAAAACCCGAAGGCAATTATGCGAGATGATATATCCGGGCTAAGACCCGAAGGCAATTATGCGAGTTGATATGTTCGGGCTAAGACCCGAAGGCAAATGTGTTTGCGGTTGCATTCGGTTAAATACCGAAGAAACTTGGGTTGAATGTGAGCATTTTGTGCTGTAACTAATTTAATAATTATGCTTGACCAACCCGAATGATAAGGTATGTTTGCACGTGCATTGGAAAGTCGGTTTGTTTTAAATGGTATTCGTGCGATCGGCTAACGAATTCTCGGCTTTTATAAAGGTTGATACCTTGTGTACCTATGTGGGTGAAGTGTGAAGTAAGTATGGGTATGAGAATGTGTGTTAATAAAGTGATTTAGTTAACTATGTGAATGTAATACTGTAGTCAAAGCCGATTTCATTACTTGAGACTTACTAAGCTTTAAATGCTTACCCGGTTGCTTTGGCTCTCTGTTTTATAGATTTTGCTCGTTAGCTATCGGATTCGGGATCAGCGAAGTCGAAGTCATCTACACTATCAAGCTCTTTGGTACTCTTTTAGTTGAACTCTGGATATGGCATGTATAGGACTACCCCCTGTTGTTTAAGTTCTTTTGTGATGTATGTGTGTAAAGCCATGCGAAAATGGCTTGTAGATGTGGAGTATGGCATTAGACCATTTGTGTTTATGTATGTATATATATGGTTTCACGATGTGACTATGGTTTGAAATGGAAGTGTTGGGCTAATGATCAGCCATTGGAATGGCTAAATATGATCACATGTGGACCTATGTAGGGCAAAATCCTAGTTGGTCCATGGTGACCACAAAATAGGTAAAGTTTATCTTGAAAACAGATTTTGACAGCAACAGTGGTGTAGAATTGAAAAATCACATAAATTCGTAGGAGTGGAATTAAATAGTGAATAAATTATGTAATCAAACCTTGATGAATCTACTTTCATATGGAAGTAACGAAACAATTATAGGAACAGTACAGAAAGAGATATTCGGGTTCTTGTGGAACAGGGCCAGAACAGTTTCTGGATTCACTGTTCCGCCTTTGGAAATTCACTATAAATTGACCAGAGATAATTAGGGGTCATACCATATATGTATGGATTCCTCTCTGAGTCTAGTTTCCATAGAAACAAACGGCATTAGTATTGAAGCCCTGTGCAGAGAGATATCCCAGTCGTAATGGGAAAAGGTCAGTGTAGTCGACCCCTGTAACATGAGAGACTTTGACTAATAAACTGTACTAATGGGCCCGACCAAAAATTCTAGAAAAAAATCCATAGGTGGGGACATGAGTCTAGTTTCAGGGAAAAATCACAAAACTGATTTTTGAGTTGTGAAACTCAAGATATGATTTTTGAAGCGACTAGTACTCAGACTGGGCAGTGTCTGGAAAAATTTTTAAAAGTCTGTCAACACCTCGTATTCGACTCCGGTGACGGTCTCGGGTTTGGGGTGTTACAATTCAATTTGGTCCTTAATTTCTAATTGGACACCTTACACATAGAATTTCTTCATGAAACTTTAACACATGCTTATTTTCATATCCTAGACCTCATAATGATTTTAAAATAATTATTTTAACATCAGATTTGTGGTCCCAAAACCACTATTCTGACTAGGCTCTAATTCGGGATGTTACATTTCTTCCCCCTTAGGGACTTTCGTCCTCGAAAGTCTTACCAGTAAATAGGTCCGGATATTGACTTCTCATGGTTTCTTCAGGTTCCCATGTGGCATTTTCTACTCCGTGTCTAAGCCATAAAACTTTCACCGAGGCTATATTCTTATTCCTCAATTTTTTGACTTCTCGAGCCACAATCTTGATCGGTTTTTCACCATAAGTCATGTTCGGTCTATTTTCAACTTCCGTAGGTGAAATCACATGGGAGGGGTCTGATCGATATCGTCACAACATGGATATATGGAATACATCATGAATCTTTTCCAATTCGGGTGGCAATGCTAAATAGTAGGCTACTTTCTCAGTGATCTCGTAGGGTCCAATAAACCTTGGACTCAGTTTGCCTTTTCGACCAAATCTCAAGACTTTTTTTGATGAAGATACTTTCAAGAACACTTTGTCTCCAACTTGAAATTCAATCTCTTTTCTTTTCAAATCAGCTTATTACTTTTTCCTATCCGATGCCGCTTTCAAACAATCATGTATCACTTTAACCTTTTCTTCAGTTTCCTTAATCAAATCAACTCCTTGAATCTGGTGCTCTTTGAGTTCTATCCAGTACAATAGTGTTCGACACTTTTGGCCAAACAATGCCTTATAAGGTGCCATTTTTAAACTTGTCTGGAAATTGTTGTTGTAGGCAAATTCCACCAATGGTAAATATTTTTTCCAACTGCCTTGAAGTTCAAGGACACAACACCTTAACATGTCTTCGAGAGTCTGAATCGTCTGCTTAGACTGACCATCTGTCTGTGGGTGGAATGCTGTACTAAAACTCAACTTTGTACCCAAGACTTCTTCCAGCTTCTTCCAGCTTCTTCTAAAATCTTGAAGTGAATCTCGGGTCCCTATCCAAAATAATCGATAACAGTACCCCATGTAATCTCACAAACTCAGATATGTACAAGTCTGCCAATCTGTCAAGAGAGAAATCTATCCGTACAGGAATAAAACGAGCTGACTTTATTAGTCCATCAACTATAACCCAAATGGCATCTTTCTTCCTCAGTGTTAACAGAAATCCTGTCACAAAATCCATAGTAATCCTATCCCATTTCCATTCGGGAACCATGACGGTCTGTAATAAACCTGAAGGTACTTGGTGTTCAGCCTTGACTTGTTGACATATCAAGCATTTCGATACAAATTCAGAGATGTCTATTTCCATGCCATTCCACCAGTACATTTTCTTCAAATCGTTGTACATCTTAGTACCTCCCGGATGAATAGATAAACGGCTATCATGTGCCTCTTGCAAAATTTTTCGAATAAGCTCGTTGTCTATTGGTACACAGATTCTGTCTCTGAAAATCAAGCAACCGTCATGACCAATTCAAAAATCTGATTCGTTGCCTATCTTGTATTGAGTTCTCTTGGCTTGTAAATCGCTATAATTGATCTAAGCTACATAAATTTCTTGTAGAAATGTTGGTCTGGCTCTTAACTCTGCCAAAACTAAACCATCATCTAATAAGGCCAACTGCGTGTTCAAGGCTCTCAAAGCAAACAAGGATTTTCTGCTTAGTGCATCTGCAACCACATTCGCCTTTCCTAGGTGGTAGTCAATGATCAGTTCATAATCTTTAATCAGATCTAACCATCTCCGTTTTCTCAGATTCAATTCTTTTTGAGTCATCAAGTATTTCAATCTCTTGTGATCTGTGCATATACGACAACTTTCACCTTACAAATGGTGCCTCCAAATCTTCAAGGCAAATACAGTGGTAGCTAGCTCCAAGTCGTGTGTTGGATAATTTTTTTCGTACGGCTTTAGTTGCCTCGAAGCATACGCTATTACCTTGCCCTCTTGCATAAGCACACAACCCAATCCATTGAAGGACGCATCACTAAAGACCACGAATTCCTTTCCCGACTCGGGTTGCACTAAAACTGGAGCTTTGATTAGCAACGTCTTCAATTTCTCGAAACTCTGCTAACACTTCTCTGACCATTCAAACCTAACATCTTTTTGCAGCAGCCTCGTCAAAGGAGTTGCAATCATTGAAAACCCTTTTACGAAGCATCGGTAGTAACCAGTTAAGCCCAAAAAACTTCTAACCTCAGTTACATTCTTTGGCGGCTTCCACTCAACAATAGCAAATATCTTATTTGGATCAACTCAGATGCTATCACCAGACACAATGTGACCGAGGAATCCAACCTCTCTAAGCCAAAACTCACTCTTGCTAAATTTAGCATACAATTATTTGTCCCGTATGATCTGTAAAACCGTTCTCAAATGTTCCGCATGCTCAATCTCGTCCTTGGAATGAATCAGGATATCATCAATAAACTCAACGACAAACTTGTCTAAGTATGGTTGAAAAACATGATTCATTAAGTCCATAAACGCAACTGGGGCATTTGTTAGACCAAAAGGCATGACCAGGAACTTGGAATGACCATACCTCATCCTGAAAGAGGTCTTAGGCACGTCTAACTCTTTAACTCACAACTAGTAGTAGCCGGATCTCAGGTCTATCTTAGAAAACACAGTGGCTCCCCTCAATTGATCAAACAAATCATCAATCCTCGCAACGGATACTTGTTCTTGGTAGTTACCTTATTGAGTGGTCGGTAGTCTATACATAGCCCCATAGAGCCATCTTTCTTCTTTACAAATAATACCAGAGCACCCCAAGGCAAAAAACTCTGTCCTGTAAAACCTTTATCCATTAGTTCTTGCAATTGTACTTTTAACTCTTTCAGCTCGGTTGGTGCCATCCTATACGGAGCAATAGAAATAGGAGCTGTCCTAGGCACCAGTTCAATGCGAAACTCTACTTTCTCTAACAGGATGTAATCCAGGTAGCTCTTTCGGAACACATCTAGATACTCGCACACTATCGGTACCGATTCCAATTTCAACTCAGATTCTTTAGTATTTAACACAAAAGCAAGGTAGGCTTCATATCCTTTTCTCATATACCTTTGAGCCATCATTGAAGTAATCACAACTGGTGGAGTATCTAATTCGCTTGAATCAATCTTGAGAATCTCACCATCTGAGCATTTCAATTCAATATACTTGCTACAACAATTTACAATCACATCATGCACGGCTAACCAATCCATGCCAAGTATTACATCAAACTCATCGAATGGCAATAACATAAGGTTAATGGACAATTCTTATAGACTTTATCAACTAGGATTAACTTGCCTAGAGGGTTTGACACCTTAATTAAAAATTCTGTAGGTTTTCCAGACATATTCATACTAGACACTAATTTCATGCAAATGTAGGAATGGCTTGACCCTGGGTCAATTAAGGCAATGACACGAGTATTATAAATAGAAAATGTACCCGTGATGACATCGGGAGCAGAGGCTTCCTCTCAAGCACGTATTGCATAAGTTCTTGTCGGGGTTCGATCCTCTAATTTTGTAGTAGCATCCTTGGCAACAGTTCGATTGCCACTTGCACTTCTGGGATGTCTCAGAGGTCTGCCTCGAGAAATAGGAGTATTTGGTTGCAAATTTAATTCAACCTCTTTGTTAGCTCGCTCAGGACAGTCGCTGAGAAAATGGTCAAGAGACCCATATCTAAAACACGCACCACTCTTCATTTGGTACTCACCGAAGTGAAATTTGTTATAGCTTTTACACTTCGGCTTTTGATCATCTACGCTTCCCACACTACTTACGATAGGGGAAGAAGACTTCGGGTTATATTGCTTGGAGCTTCTTGCTCTACCCGAATATCCTACTGATGAAGTGGAACGTTCTTGGTGACTTCTTGATTTCTTTGTGGGGAAAGATTGTGTTCTGCCACTAGACCTCTTACTCAAAACTTGAACTTGTCTCTTAGCTTGCTTTCTTTCATTATTTAGCTCATCCGCCTTTGTGGCTCGGTCAGCTAATGCGGCAAATTCTTGTATCTCAAGGATTATTAGCAATTTAATTTCCTCATTCAAGCCTTCCTCGAAGCGCTTACACATTTTTGTCTTTGATTGGACCCACTCTGTTGCATACTAACTTAACCTCACGAATTCCCTTTCGTACTCTGACACAGTCTTATTTTCTTGTTTGAGTTCTAGGAACTCCTTTCGCTTTGAGTCTAAAAATCTTTGATTGATGTATTTCTTTTTAAACACAGCTTGGAAGAACAATGTCTTCCTTCGATATCACTGAGGATACCGTCTTAAACCAATGATATGATGTATCCTTCAGAAAAGATACAGTACACTTCAAGCATTCATGGGTGTACATGACAATTCATCCAAAACTCGCGTAGTATTCTTGAGCCAGAACTCATCTCGTTAAGCATCATCCTCAACCTTAGCTCTAAACTCTTCAGCCCCATATTTTCTAAGTTTGTCCACTGGAGCTTTACCAATTCTCGTAGGTGCCATACCTTGTGGCACTTCTCCCTCAGGCTGAGTAGGGGATGGAGGAGGTCGTGGTATATTGGGGCGGTTTTTCAAATAATCCCTAAACTATTCATGCTTCATATCGAAGAAGGCAGCTCTTGGCTCTTCCCGACCTTCAGACATAGGCCATCAGCTACTACTAGAAATAGCTCGTTGTACAGAAGCTAGAGCATGGCTCTCGGCTCCGTCGGACTCATCTTAGGCTCGATTGAAAGAAATTTATTATATTCAAATACAATTAAAAATGGTTAGGAGATGTCACACTATCTTAACTTGTATAATGACATGTATAGCTATACTTAATACATGCTAGGTTAGTCCGAGAATCGACTAAACCGTAGCTCTGATACCACTAAATGTAACACCCCTTACCCGTACCCGAGAACGAGACAAGATACGAGGCGTAACCAAATACATACTCGGACACTTTCAGAAAATACAGGTTATAAAATTTCATTCTAATTTAAAACTGACTAAACAACATCATAGTGTCTCGATTATGGACCTACAAGGTCCAAAACATACATTAAAAGTAACCTGGGACTAAACCGAGAACTATAGAAAATTTTAGAAAAATTACTAGGGTTATGCCTCACACGCCCGTGTGGAGGCAAAGCACACGCCCATGTGCTTAGAGACACGCCCGTATGTCCCACCCGTGTTGAATTATTTGGATTTATTTTTTATTTCGTACCTATAGGGATTTTCACACGGCCAAGCATAGGCTCATGTCCCTGGCCTGTGTCCCTCACACAGCCTAGACACGCCCATGTCATCGCCCGTGTCCAAAAACCCAGACATTCTGCTTATGATGCCATCATTCATTTTGAGGCACACGGCCAAGGCACATGCCCGTGTGCTAGGCCGTGTCCTCGACATGGTCGAGACACACGGCTGTGTCTGTACCCGTGTGTTTACTACCATGCAAACATATCTAAAATTTTAAGTGCAAGGGACACATGGTCGGGCAACACGCCTATGGGGGCTGACCGTGTGTCATACACGGCCTAGATGCATGCCCGTGTGTCTACCCGTGTGGACCTTTTTAGGGCTATTTTCCAAGCCTTTAGTCACCTTCTATCATCCATACACACTTAGAGACTTCAATGGTATTTAACATGGCCTAATTATACTTTTAAACAAACTTGACATAACTCATTGCATGTTAACCTTATCTCAACGGTTTAGTACATGCTAAATTATCATTTTCGTGTTAGGGATTAACATAGCACATTTTACTTTTTACACTCAGGCCATATTATAACCATATACCATTATATGATATGTCTACTCTCAAATTATTACTCTCAAGTCATGATAAACCTCATCATCATATCTCATGAAACATTTAAACATAGACATGCATCATTGGTAGGTTTACTACCAACATCAATATGAGCCATATCTCATGGCCATATACAAAAGAATAAGTATACCATTTAGGCCCTTACATTGGCTAGCCAAATGAC
The DNA here is from genome assembly GCF_007990345.1 of Gossypium hirsutum. Lineage (NCBI taxonomy): Eukaryota > Viridiplantae > Streptophyta > Magnoliopsida > Malvales > Malvaceae > Gossypium > Gossypium hirsutum. The sequence continues at coordinate 38,580,172 of NC_053430.1, read as the reverse complement.
ACATATAACAAAATAACCAAAAATCATATACATGCCATTAAACAAAGCAGAAGTATCTATATACCAAAGCAAGACAAGTAGACAGTGTGTTGATTCTCCTACCGTCTTCCAATCTTCACGAGTCCACGAGCTCTGTAAAATAGGGAAAAGAGAAGGGGGTAAGCATTTATATGCTTAGTAAGTCTAGATAACTGGAAAGTAAACTTACCGGTTAATTTGCATACAACCATATTAGGCACTAATTCCAAAAAGCATGAAATAGTTTCCCTCTCACATGCACTCATTCATCAAGTTAGTATCATAACAATACATCATGTCATTAGTCTTAGATGAGCTCATCAATTCAATATTTCCATTTCTATTTCTCCTATTAATCCCATTGAATTTCTCAGAAATCTCGATGGATAGCCCAATTAACGTCAAGTTATACAAGTGATCATCTCTAGTACGCACTTCCATGAACCTAATATCTTACGGCGAGATTACCAGTCCAGGCTAAATCCCTTTCAATGATAATTGCTCGTATAAGCTCGGATTTGAATTGCCAGTCCAGGCTAAATTTAGTCCTCAATTGGATTACTCGTCCGGGCTAAATCCTTAATGCAGCCATATTTTTCGGGAGGCTCGATCACCCAAGGAACACCCGTCCGAGCTAGATGCTTTCTATTTTGAGATCATCACATTACCCGTCTAGGTTAAATCCTTTCCTGTAACACATGCAGGATCTCATGTCATGTAAGCCATACTTTATCCGTCGGATTTCCCTTTCTATTTCAACCGGGACATTTATCATCTTTCATTCACACAAGCACATTACATAAATTATCATGCAGTGAATATATAAATTTTCATATATTCAAGAACACACATATTTAAGTATATTAAGAGTTCACTTTGGGTTATACGAACTTACCTGGTAATTACTTCGGTTTCGTATTTTGACTATTCCGAAACCTTTTGTTTTCCATGGTCGACCTCGAAAATTGGTTCCTCGGGGTCTATATCAATAAAATTTGACTATTAATACATCACATTTTTCATTTTAGGATTTAAAACTCACCCCCAGGTAAAATGACCAATTTGCCCCTTAACTTTCACACTTTACAATTTAGTCCTAAGGCTTGTATAATGAAATGCATGAAATTTCTAAGTTACCCAAGCCTAGCTGAATAATTTTATTCCTTATAGCAGCTCACATTTTCTTTCATTTCACATTTTTCTACCCATTTTCACAACTTTTATAAAATTGCCCCTTAAGCCATTTCCATGAAAAATCACTTAGTAAAAGTTGTTTACTATCCTTTAAACTCTCATATTCCTCCATAAATTATCAAAATACAAACATCTCATGCATGGGTAAATTTTGGAACATGAACCCTAGCTTGAAATATGGGAAGAAATAGAGAGAGCATCTTACGAGGATCTCAAAAATACGAAAAACGTTAAAAACAGGGCTAGGGAACACTTACTATTGAGCTTGAAAATGTTGAAAGCCCTAGCTATGGAGATCCTTCAATTTTTGGCAGCCGTGGAGAAGAATATGGCTGAATTTTGCTTCCTTTTTCCCTTTTTATTAATTTTATTACCAAATGACCAAAATGCCCTTCTTTAGTAATATCTCAAAACTTTCCATGCATGCCCATTTTTTTCCAAAACTTAGAAATTGGGCAAACTACTCTTTAAGGACCTATAATTAATAATCCATAGCAATTTCATACTCATTGCTTCTAGAACCCAAGTTTTGTAGTTTATTCAATTTGGTCCTTAATTTCCAATTGGACACCTTACACATAGAATTTCTTCATGAAACTTTAACACATGCTTATTTTCATATCCTAGACCTCATAATGATCATAAAATAATTATTTTAACGCCAGATTTATGGTCTCAAAACCACTTTTTCGACTAGGCCCTAATTCGGGATGTTACACCAATGAGGTCTATCAGCCCTATTTTATCGAAAATTGGATGGATTTACACCTGGTGTCTCAATTCCAAATCGATTCTCACCCATAATAGAGTGATCACTATTGGAATTATCATCATCAACATTATTTCTCAATTCTTCAAACATGTTTAGCTATAAAACAAACAAACCTTATAATCAGCATCCATCCCCCACTTAAACTCGACTCGACCTTGGCATGTACCTCTAGACTCAATTCCAATCTTGATTTAGTCTAAGAATCAGCTAAATTTATAACTCTGATACCACTAAATGTAACATTCCATTACCCGATCCGATCATCAAGTCTGAGCTACAAGGTTCCACATTCGTTGTAGGAGAAACAACAATCAACATTACACAATTCAAGACCATTACACATTCAAGTATAAGTAAATCATGTGTATTAAACAATACATAATCATTTTCGAGTCTTATACAAGCTTACAAAATCTCTTTTGCTAACTCAGGGTCAAAATAAGACCACATTCTAAAGATTTCAAAGTTCTGGGTTGACATCGCAACTTCGAGGTTTCCTCATCACGATGCAACTCTCTAACTCAAGCTCATCATAACCTTAGATATACATCGTTGCAATGTAAAACCTTGATTGTTCCTCATCGCGACATAGGGAGTACGTCGTCACAATGTGACTCACTGTTTTCAAAAGGATTAGTGTGAAACATGTTTGAAAGACTTGTAATAACACTTAACATCTCAATTTCAACAAAAGCAACAATATACCAATTGCATTCAAACTAAAATATGCCAAAATGATACTTCAAAATAACATTAAGCAACCAAGTTCTAACTTCGATCATTTACGATACAAAAATTAGCTTAAACCCCTTGGTACATGCCATATACTAACCTAAGGAGAACTTTACAAACTTTGTTGAGTCGAAAAATCATTTCTTTGATGCTTGAACTACTTCACAAGTTCCCGAGAATCACCTAAACTTGTGTACAAAGAAAAAAACTATATGCTGAGCAATAGGGCTCAATGGTACATTTATGATTCAAGATAGCATTAACAATATGTTTCAAGGTAAGAAATTGAGAGAGAATTACTTTCATACTGAAAGTAAAAAAATGTTTCTGGTTCTTTGTTTGATTCGTGATTGTTGAGCTCACACTCGAAGTGATTTGTGGTATGAGAATAGCAAAAAAGGTCATTCGGTTGAAAGCCGAGAACGTCAAGGATCCATCTCACACAAAGTATAGGTACCTTTCAAGAAAAGTTTATTGCTATGACAGAAAAACCATTTTTAAACTGGATTATTTCCAAAATTTTATACAAAGGAGTTGTATAGTGAATAGGACTAACATACTAACTGATTAACTAATTGTTTAACCAATTACAACAATTAAGTAATGACAGGCTAAGCGAACAGCTTATACCAGAAACTAACAACTTAACTGAAAACTAGTTATTAGTTACATTTACTAACGGGATTCAGCATCATTTGCTGAAGCGCTCATCTAGCGTTCATTATTGATCGAGAGGGAAGTGCTCGTCTTGGTTCTAGAGTTCCCCTTAGGCTATGTTCTGGACTTTGAACCAGCTTCCAGTTCCTCAAATTTGGAAATTACCTGCTGAAGCTCATCATCCAAATTGTGCTTCAAACAGGATTCCATTATCATCAGTAGTGCTTTCTATGATCATCAGAATGACAAGCTGTGACTACTTACACATTTCCAACATGCTCTCTGTCAGCTTGTCCTGCAATCCAACAAGAAATTTTCTAAGTTTTTTAGTTTCTTTTCGGTGTTTGTTTTCGTCTCTTTGTTGCATTATTCTAATTTTAGAAGGGATTGGCATTCAGGGAAATGCATTTAAGCCATTCCTAGTAACCCGGATAATACTGGCCAACAAAAACACATTGGAAGAAACAAAAATCTTTGTGATGCTGTTAAGAAATAAAATTTTTTATTATCATTAAATGATATAGTGCCAAATAATGTTAGAAACATAGAAAAAATTATTTGATACGGAGCAAGGTCTACTAAGTCCATGATTACAGTCAAACCAAGCTTTCATTCTAAAAACAAGGGGAATTACCTTCGTGGGTTTTGGCTGTGTTTCCTTGCTCAGCATGCTAGAGAGTACCTCAAGGCTATTCCGTGTTACTTTGAAAAGTTCCTTCTTATGTTCAAGCGATAGCCTTCCATAATTACAGGCAAAATCACTGCCATGCAATCCTGTGCCATTGATAGGATAATTTTCAGAGGGAGCCAATGGCTCTCCTATATAAGACAATGTATGGTGCAAGTGAGGTGAGTTCCCATTGTCTACCGGCTGGTGTAAACTTTCTTCCAAGTTCTGCTTTATGTTAAATTAGGATAAAAAGTAAGCAAAAGCATGGCAAATAACTGTCTCAAAATGCATGATAGCCTGCATGCAATTCACGTAGGCATATTGGAATGCTGGTAGTATCAGCAAAAATCAATTAAACAAAACAATATTTACCAAGGATCCAATTATTCTTACAAATTCTTGAAGAAATACAGTAATGGGGAGATGTATATATGATTTAGTATGACAAATATTATGATCAATTTCATTTTCTGTCATCAAAATGCCGTCACAGCAACATGTATTAGAACATGTAAATATAGAACAACATGTATAAATGGTGTAGCAATTACAAGATAAGTTAGGAGAAACACAGGCAGGGAAGCAAGATCCTCGGACTGTCCCCAAGCACGAATCAACTGCAAAGCACTTTTTCTATCCCCATGATGAGTGACCGGATTCTCAATCATCTTAACCACCTCTTCCAACACTTTCTCCGATACCACCTTGGAAGCTACCTTCGCGCAATTCATCTTACAAGCTTCCAGCAACTCAAGACTCAACCTTTGGCTCGCAACATTTTTCCTGGATATCTTGCTTTTTATGGCCCCAACAATTTTGATTCCGTTCAACTTTTCACTATTGATCATAGAACATATCCTCATGTTCATTTCCCAGTTGGCTTCTTCCAAGGTTTCAAATGTGGCTTGATCCACCATTTTCGATTCCGGTGGTGGGCCTTGTAGAATTTCCTTCATTTTCCCACTAAACATTTTACTAATTTGATCTCCACTCGTTTTCAACTTCTCACCCCATTGAACTAGTTTGATTTTCTCCATTTTCTACTTGTTGTCCTCATTGGTCAAATTAAATCACCAATTCAAGCTAAACTCTAAAAAGAAAGGAAATTAAAATGAATGGGTAAAGCAAGGGTCAAGGCTTGGGTTTGATCTTTGAACTCGATATTTTTTAAGGCAACTATGTTTGGCTAAGAATCCAACCGTCAATACTGTTGGCGCAACCTGAATAATTTTATTACTACTTTTAATTCGACACTTTCTATGTTTTGTAATTATATAATTTCGATCAAATAAAATAACTCTCTTAGTATTCTTTATTCCTCACCAAAATTCGAATTTAAAAATCTACTTAAATAAGTCTTTAGCGTTGAAACTTGAATATTATTGTTTTAATATTTTATTAATTAATATAACACATATACTATATGGGTTTTATATTGTACTAGATGCCCACAGCAGTAGTAAATTTTATATTTAAAATATTTTTAAATAATATTTGTATGTATAAATGATAATTTTGAAAAAAATATAGTTGACTGAAATTAACATAACATCGAATATAAAATAAAAGTAGTTTACATTTTTTTTATAGAAGCACTAAGTAGATTTCTTGTATTTTAGTCGGATTTTTAAATAAAATTAATTAATAATAACTATTTTAAATTATTTTTATTAAATAAGAAGAATAAATTTATGGTAATTATTTATTCATATTTTATGTATTAAATATTTTATTATTTATATAAATCTTTAAAGATATTTATATCTAATTGTTTAACATGTATATTTTCAAGCTTAATATAAAAAATGTCCCTTAAACTATACTCGTTTTCCCATATAGGTAATTAAACTTTTTTTTTTGTCAATTTGAGTATCTAAAAAATTTTGTTTTCACATTGGTACCTTTGTTAGTCAACAGGTAGTCAATCTTGGTCAATATGACATGACTAAATCACCAATCGACATGTGGCAAAAAGACAAATAAGCAAATTATCTCATTATTTGTATAAAATAATTCAAAAAATAGAAAAATAGAAATTAAATTTTTTATTTTACAATATTTATGTTAATATTAATTAAAAATAATATTAAAAAAATTCCCCCACCTCCGCCCCTCTCTCCTCCCCCCACCACCACTCTCTCATCACTCTCCCTCTTCCCCACCATCCTTTCCCCCTACACCGACTGTCACCCTCTCCCTCTCCTCTAGCATCCCTTTCCCTATGTTAACCCTTTGATGAGAGAAGAATAGAACAAAGGTAAGTAACCATACAGAAGAAAAAAAGAATAAATTTGAGAGAGTAAGAGAGAGATTGAAGGTGAGCAAAACCAATTCTAAAATTGCATAATTGTTTTCCCCCCATGAATGGTGTTTAAGAGGGAAGGGTAAAGACTTCTGAAAACAGACTGGCAAGTTGTTAACTAATAGCTACCTTAAACGCACTATCTTTATTAAATAGTATAAAATTTAACGTGAATCAAACCCTAGCTACAGCACATTGTTTTATTAAAGTTTCTAAAACAAAAACGCCATGCTTAACAATTAAATTAAACAAAACAATAACAGAAATTCAAAACAGGAAGGACCATTGTTGCTTCCTTCCATAATAATTACTCCCCTCATTGAACCAGAACCTTGTCCTAAAAGATCAAAATTTGGATATTTCTGCTGAAGGTCCTGCAAGTTCTCCCAAGTGGAGTCTTTAAGGAAAGTGCTGGCCCACTCTACCAACACTTATGTAGCAGCATGGTTCTTTTTTCGCACTATACACCTCTTTATGACTTGAAATGGAACCTTAAGAAAAGCCCCATCAGTCTACCAATGGCAACCCAAAGTGACTGGAAGTTTTGCCAATGTGTTTCTTGAGTTGGAACACATGAAATGCGGAATGAATTCGAGATCCTTCAGGCAAAGACAGTTTGTAAGCAACCTTCCCTACCTTAGTTTCCATAGCATAAAGGCCAAAGTACTTGGGGGGCAATTTTTGAATCAATATCTTCCTCATGTAGTGTTGCATGTAGGGTTGGAGTCTTAAGTACACCAAAACTCCCACTTGAAACTCCCTATTAGACCTCCTACGATCAACCGCCTATTTCATTTGATCCCGAGCTCTCTTCAAATAGAACTTGAGAAGTTGCCTAGTTACTTCTCAATATTGAATGTTGTGATCCACTATGGCCACATGAGAAGAACCAGCCAAGTAGGGTAAATCGATGGGAGGATCATGGCCATGAAGAGCTTCATAAGGTGTGGATTGGATGGTTGAATGATAAGTGGTATTATACCACCATTCGACAAAGGGTAACCAAAGAAGCCAATCACCTGACATGCACCTAAGGTATCCCTCCAAACATTGATTTAAAACCTTTAATTGGTCATCTGTTTCAAGATGGTAAGCAAGAGAAAAATGAAGTCAAGTTTCAATTTTCCTGAATAACCCCTGCCAAAAACTACTAATGAAGATTTTGTCTCTGTTAGATGCAATTGACTTAGGGATACCATGCAACTTATAAACATGTTTCAAATACTCGTAAGCCATTGTAAGAGTAGTGAATAGATGCGATAGAGCCAGGAAGTGACCATATTTAATCAACCTATCTACCACCACTAGTATTATATATTTTTCTTTAAAGCGTGGCAACCCTTCAATGAAATCCATAGTGGTGATTGCCCATGCTCGATCAAGAATTGGTGGGGGTTGTAAAAGTACTGGATGAGCTAAATTGTCACTCTTACGCCTTTGACAAGTGATACACTTCCTCACTCATCGCTTCAATTCTCTAAAGAGACCTTTCCAATAGAGTAGGCATGTGAGTCTATGCCTTGTAGCATGGATACCTAAGTGACCCCCTACTGCTCCTCCATGGAAGTAGCTAAAGAGGTCACTTCTAAGATTGATGTTGTCCCCGACCATTACCTTTCCTTTCCTCCTGATTACCTTGCCATCTTAGGAGTATTTGGGATACAATTAAGCCTTCTACTAAATGTCTTGGTAAAGCTATTGTAACTTGGAGTCAGTTAAGTAAGAGTTCACTTGTAACATCACAATTTTTAGTTTTAAGGAAGGTAAAATTGTTTCAAGGATAAGTCCTTGGCTTAGTGGTTAAAAAGAAAATAAGGAGACAATGTAATTAGCTCAAGGGACTTGATCTCGATTAATTTTTCTTGCAAGTTGATTTAATTTTTACTATTTTTCTCATTCATATATTTTTGTGCTGCCCCAGCCTAGTAACCCTAGGTATAAATGAAAATTTTTCACTCAATTATCAGTCTTTAGTCACTATTGTCTCAACCCTAGTCGTTCTACTCCTTCTCCTCTCTCAAATTTTTTTGTTTCTTCTTCCTTGTGCCATCCAAAGTGTAGTGATTTGTACCATTGTTCGGCCGTCCTTTGTGCTTCGTATTTTGAAATTATTTTCCTAGCCACTCTGCTGGTAATTTTAACCTTCAAATCAGCCCTTGTTGCTACCTTAAAACCTTCCCTATTGTTGTAGCACCCTAAACCTAGCCTAGACGTTATGACCGAATCTGGCGTGTCACATTAAATGTTTTTTCTAAAAACTTTGTCTTATTAATAAATCTCACTTGAAAGAGAAAAGCCCTATTGTTTAATTCTAAAGTCAACTTAATTATTTGTTAACCATTTTAACCAGCCCTACTTTTAAAAACATGTTTATTGCAGAAGCATTTCAACAATGTTGCGAAAACATGATGTTATGAAAATGGATATCATTTTGGAAAAACGCGCTCTACTTTTAACAAAAATAAATCATAATAGTTAAAAACCCCCAAATTAAAAACTAGAAAATTAGAGAAAATGCCTTATTACATCAAAAACCCAAAGAGAAAGTAATTTAAGTAATGTAAAAGAAAATACGAATATTTAAAGCTGATCGTAGTGTGGCCACCTTCGAGTCCTCCTATACGTCGAACCGCCTACTGAGGATTACCTGAAAATTTTAAATGAATGGGTGAGTTTATGAAAGCTCAGTATGCACAACCCTCATCGATCGTAAAGCAAGCATCACTTCAATTTGGGCCTAAGCCCATTACAATAATGGTGGCACTTGGGCCTTAGCCCATAGTAGCCTCAGTTAGGCCTGAGCCCACGTCACAATCAGAATCAAATTATACAATGCACAAATACCCAACCAACCTTGCACTCCATATCCCGTCCAACCCTACACTCCTGTGGGGATTTAATTGACCCACCCATCCCTACACTCCTGATGTAGCACCAGTTGTGGCACTAACCAATTTCGCAGCAGAGTTGCCAATCGCATAATGGCTTTAAGCTGCCGGTGGATCCACAGTCGTCAAGCGATCATGCAACCCTAGCAAATCATATACTTCCTCCAAATCAATGATCCTGTCCCCCATGCAATATAATATCACATGAATGCAAACATATCATAAATGGCATACAATAACAATCATATAACATTGAGGGGCATTTTAGTCATTTTTCCCTATGGGGGCATAATGGTCATTTCATAAATAGTGATCTAAGTACACTTATTGACTCATTAGTACGTTCAGAGTCGTCTTGTACGACCCGTGCAACCTTTAGCAAATATACAATACGATTGGGCCCAAAGCCCATTTAAGCACGCCTATAGGCCCACACAATCCATTGGCCCACCAAGCCCGATTTCGATCCAAGCCATGTGAGTGATAGGGTCGGTCCAATGTTTTCCCACCTATTGAAGAGTTTTACACATTTAGGGCCTATAGCCCATTGGGCCCGTATGGCCTAACATGGCCCATTTACGACCACAGCCCATGAGTTCGCTCATGTTGGCCTCTACCATCACATCAAATTTACCACACATGCGTTCACGCACTCGTGTAGTAATCGTTGTCGTTCTTTCAGCTTTTTGGCATTTCGAGATTTGCTGTTCTAAAGTCTATTCGGTGTGTAAATACACACCTGTTATGGAGTTTTAACTGAACCACTTTTGAATCGAGAACCTATGATCAACCACAACCCCTCACCATCAGTCATATTTACGGTTAATCCAAAAACCAAAGCATCGCAGAAACTTTAACCGAATTATCACTACTTACCAAACGAACTATTGTAAAACCCCTCTCGCTCCTAAAATCCACGTATCTTCCCAAAGCTTCAACCTTCACATAAAACAGTCAACCAATTCATCAAACTCCATAATCCCACATAATTGTGTCTAGTATTTAATGTACTTATCAATAAAGAAGGTGCCACTTGTAGGGACAGAGTAATTGGCTTAGCACCTTGATTACAGAAGTCGAGTCTCTAGCAACAATCGCACAAAAAGAGAGTTAAAAAGGTGTTAGATGATTACCACCCCAAGGCAGGAAAGAGAGAAATCAATCATTCGGCCTAAGAGATACCAAATTCTGAACCTTTGAGAAGAAACCAAATGAGATTCGGTTAGGGGAATCACACCGCAGAACACTTACCCAAAATTCAAGGAATTTCGATAGTACTTTAGCAAGATTCGGCCAGAAGAAAGATAGGAAGAGAAGAGAGAAAATAATTTGGCTTTTACAATTTCGGCTACCCAAAGACAGAGGGTATTCGGTTTGGAGAATAGAGACGAAGAAGTGAACAATACTTAAGGTATTCGGCCAACAAGGAAAAAGGGGGAATGATTCGACTTGACAAAGAACAGTGAAAGAAGGAATAAAATCGAAATAAAAGGAGTATTCGGCTTTTGAGAAGAGGGGACAAAAAAGAAGAAAAGATGAAGAGTAAAATGCCACTTAGGTATTCGGCCAAAAAAATGAATAAGAGGCTGAGAGGTTTTCAGGAGTCTTTGATTAGAGCCAAAACAAAACAAAAGAAGTAAAATTGCTAACTCGAGGTATTGAAACAAAAATGACCTATGGTTAGCTAACACCAAAACGCCACCCCAAAAGCCTATAGCCGAATTTTCATGAAAACATTTCACAAATTCGTTCATCCTTCAGCATATTAAACACCTCCCCAACACCTACATAATCGAAACACTAAGTGCCAGAGTTCAAACTCGGCAAAACTCTCCTCGAAATTCGAATCTTCCTCAATTTTCTCCTTTTCTCCCATCCATCTCTTCAAATTCAGCTAACAACAACCCCAACCAAATCTGTTCAAACCCTTGGTGTTTCGGTCAAACACAACTTCCTCCCAAAGTCACCGGCAAAAATAATCCCTATTTGCACAAGCAAGGATATGAACCTCAGACCACTAGCATATATAACATGCCACTTACCACTAGATTAGTAGTCTTTTTTTATCATACTTTACCAAATTTTATTTACAACCTTACTGACCAAAGATAGGGGTTTTATCCTTAAAAACCAAAATTTTATGGAAGCTAGGACTTGAACCCATGACTTCCAGAGCACACAACCACTAAGCCAAACACTCAATTGTGCCACTTTTTTGCACAATTAAATATTTATGTGTAGTCTCCTAACTGCACCCCTGCTTAAAACCTAATACTTCTAGGCCCAAATTCGGGGCGTTACAATTGTTGCCCATATCAGCCCTTTTTGCTGCCCATTATTGCCTCTTGTCCTCCACCCGTGGTGGTGTCATTGTTGGTTTGAACATCCCTAATCAACAGTAAACCCAGATTTCATCTATGCCCTCGTTTCGCAACAAATCAATGTTCAGTTAATGAGTTAAATTGGGAATGCAGACTTTTTCAACTTAGTGATGCGGATTTGCGATAATAAGGTATGGGTTCGAACTTGTTAAAATAAGTGTTACAATTATATTTTTAATGTCTACATGGATAATTAAGCTTAGTGGTCGACTTATTTGAATTTTTAAATAAGTGATTTAAAGGTGGCCAAATCAGGTACGTTTCGAGCCCTAACTAAATAACATGAAAGTAAAACTTTTTGATAAATGGATTGTTGATTAATTGAACGTTTGGTGTTGGTATGATATATAATGGTGGATTTTGATAATATATGTTGCTGGTTGTATGTATAGCATGTGATGTTATGGAATGATAATTGAATGCTTGAATTATTGGATCGTCGTATGCCCTATGGCGTAGTAGAAAACTTATTTCGGCGATCATCAACCATGGATCCATGTAAGAGGAACTAATCAAGTTAAAAAATGATCAAAAATATTTTTTTTGAAACTAGAAGAGCGACGAACAACGTTGTTGATATGATTCTTCTTAACGATGTTGATCCCAAGTCCCAACAATAACGTATTGGCCTCTATGTAATCCACCCAGTCAAAAAAAAGCAAAATTCTATTGAACTTTTAAGAGATAAAAAATAAAAAAATGGCTGTTAGACCTTTTGATATTGTTTCTCATAGTAATTAACACACTAAGGGATTATATTCCTTTTATTTTATTTGATATCACATATCATAAATAAAACGAGATTATTCCATTATTATTAGAGAAACAAATGAAAAGTCAAAAAAATAAATTTTATTCTTTCCTAAAGAATATCAATCTTCATGTCTTTTATATTTTGACTGAAATTATTTATTATGACTTTTTATATTAATAATTCCAATAAACTATGTACAATTAATATTTTGTATAAATTGAATTCATATATTAATTTTATCTATATTTTCTATTTGTGTACAACAAGTTTGCGCATATAATGTGTTCAATAATTAACTATCAAATTAAATTAATTCAATAATTAATTTAAATTCATGTGACAGCTAAATACAATGCCAAATGTATTTGGATTCTGTTCGCTTCAATTATAGAGTGTGACCTTGTAGGTTCTTGTAACATTAGTAGTAATACTAGAATGTTTCTAATATTACAAGTAATAATTGGCATCTAGCAATGCATCGTTGTGACCAAAGTTACAAGAATTCGTGATTCGACATAATCTTTTTGTGATAATCTTTTCATGTATTATATCATTTTATCCTTAATATCTAGATTGGAAACAAGCCATGGAGTAGTCACACTTGTATAATTCAATCTCAAATTTCTTGATATTTTGAGTAGACTACTATAAACAAATAAGGGTGATATCTCAGATCAACTTCCTCGAGCATGGCCATGCATTTCTAGTCTCACTCAATCAAAAGGCCTAAGATATTGCTCTTATTATGTAGGAGGGTTAAATCCTATCTTGATCAACCATATCCCTCTACATAGATTGCGACATACCCAACATCAATCTTTATAGTATAACCTATTATGGTATACATTTGGCTGTGTCAAAATATACAACTCACTATGTTAGGACAATGATGATCTTAAGTCTAAGGATCATATACATAGTTATCACTATGAATAATGTTGTGACTATTACATAATATCCAAGAATCATACTCATAGTAGGTTAGTCCAGTATGTTCTTTTCTAAAAAATACTCGTTTATCAATTTTGGCATCCCTATGTCAATGACAACTCTTTGTCATCAATCAACTACACATTAGTCTCAATGCATTATAATTGTCCAGGCCGACAATAATACTTGACTAAAGACCTTTTAAGAATAATCATATTATTCTCAGGACTTTATTATTAATCATTTTATTTGTACACACAAAAAAAGAAACTGAAATAACAATGGCAATGCATTATATTAACAAACAAGTTAAAACGAGTATGTGGTTACAATCATCTAATGATTGATCTTTAAGAATACTCTAAGATGAATTGTATGCTTGAGTGAAATGCCATGGAATGAATTGATTAAAAGCTTGCTATACAAAAACTGAAAATCCTTTTATAACATGTTAAATTGTCATTAAAATGATTATAATATCAGGACATGCTGAAATGCCACTGAATTGATTGTGAATGTAACATCTCACTCAGCAAAGTCCTAACTATTTAAGTATTTATAATAAAAGTAAGGCTTAAGGGTAAGTTAAAAGTGCTTAACATTAGAGTTTGATTAAGTGTAGGGACTTTTTGAATGTGCTAGTGATGCCTTGGTCTGACAGATTTTGGATGAAAAGAAAGAAACCTATGGCGACCTTTGATAAAAAAACGTGTGAAGTCTTCTGAAGGAACGATAAGTATGGTGAACTCTGGAAAGTACAACGTATATGATGTTCTAAAAGAATAAAGGTTAGGCTAACTCTGAAGAAAGGTAAGTATGACGAATCAAGAAGGCTGGTAAGAATGTATATATATAAATAGGGCACATAGTTATAAATAAATATGATTGGCAAAGTAGTGTTTGCGAAAAGCCCATTGCGGCATATAGAGTGGGTGGACTCCGAATGGAAAATAAGTGAACAGGGATTCTACGTCAGATAACTATGAGTAGTGAAATAAGGCTTATGGCTATGTAAAATGATTTTTAGGGTATGATTCCATGCCATAGTATACCCTGTAACCAATGTGGTCTCATACCAGTTAATTTGTAAGGTAAGTTGCTTAGGAACTAATGAAGCATGAACTAGAAGGGTTAAAGGCTAAAGGAGTAATTGGATGAGTTTCTTACAAGTCACAGATTTTGGATAAGGTAACTCAGTATTGATGTGACGTTACCAAGTTCCCATAAGGACTCGAGTTAAGTTAAAAGGACACTCGGGTTAAGTTAAGGGAGAGGTACATTCCTTCTTAAAGGCTAAAAGTAGATGGAAACATCTCTCTAAGATAAGTCTAAAACCCTAATTTTTGTTAGTGATTTTCTCTCCCATCAAGATATGTTTCATGACTCTGTTAATCAAGGGAACACATATCTTTAAGTATGGTTAGAAAGAAAAAAAATAGGGCTTAGAGATATGCTTGGGTTTTAAAGTGATAATAAAGGTTACCCGAATGAATTCTAATAAAATGTCTCTATTTATCAAGGAAGAGAAAGTTGTAGCATCTGGCTTAATGATGGACCTAGAGCCCAAACTATTGATTTCACAAGGAAAGGCTATATTTGAAGTTTAAACTGCCTTTGAGGTTATCAGGTGAGTCCCAAAACTGACTCATGCAAGCATAATATGCCTTCTAGAAACTTCTATGCTAAGTAACCAAATCGTGAAATAGAACTAGTGAAATAAGATTTGATGACTCTGATGAGGAACATAAGATTTATGAACTTGCATGTATGGATAACATGAGGTTTTGTAGTTAAAGTATAAGACATGAATCTTGAGGTAAAAAGATATTTGTTTCTGGGTAATAGAAATGTGTTAATGTGTCTAAAAGGTCTAGATATGTTTGTTAACAGTAATTCAGGATATGATGAGTTCATGAAAGATGGGTCTAAGTATGAAGAGTCTATATTTGTCTCTAGAGTCATCAAAGGGGTCCACCGAGACTATAACTACGAATCTATAAAAGGACAAGTCCATGGCTATGGTGCTAAAGAACCAGATAATATAAAACCTTAACTGGTGGACTATGGCATCATATAGAGAAGTTTAAGGAAGGCTATAACCTAAAGTGGTTCTCTGTATGTCCTAGGATAATGAGGGGCAAACCTTACGAAATATGAGTCTAAGAAAATCTCTATCACCAAAATACCAGAAAAAAGGACACCTCTATGAAAAATTTCTGAAGGAAAGCCTTTGTGGTGAGTACTGGTTATAAAGGATAGCTTTTGTAGCACAACTTTGGATAGGAAAGCCTTTATGGCGAGTACTGGATATAAAGGATAGCTTTGTGACATAACTCTAGATAAGAAAGCCTTTTTGGCGAGCACTAGATATAAAGGATAACTTTGTGGAAAAACTCTGGAAAGGTAAATCATTATGGCAACCTCTATTTAAGAATGCCTTTATGGCAAATCTCTTATAGGAAATGCCTTTGTGGTGATCTCTGTCAAAGGAAAGCCTATGTCACAATCTTTGTAAAGGAAGCTTTCGTGGCTATATTTGAAAAGAAATGCCTTCATGGTACAACTTAAGGACATGATGCCTTGGTGGCAACTCTGTGTTGGGAAATGTGCTCATATTTTAATAAACATGTAACTATTTTCTATTTATTTGAATGATGAATAAATAAATAAAGTTAATTTCACATTTCACTTTATGTCTTTTGTATTTTTTGTCTTTTATATTTTGTATGCATAGTGAAATTGTGACAAGCAAATATTAGCTCATTAATTGTCTAAAGTTCAAATTGAAGATAAGTGGCATTGTAAAGAACGTTTACATTATGAAAAAGACAACTTACTTCAGTAGATAATATAAATGAGTCTGTAACCCTGTAAAAGAATCAAAGTGAGCATTTGATTCAAATATTGAGCATGATTATTATGTCATCTATAATTCCAACAGGGGAGATGGATAGTCTTGGCTATTAGAGCAGTTAACTCTATGAGTAGAGTCATAGATGTATTCATTGGTACAAAGATACATTAGAGTAGACCCAAGATGGATTAATTCTGAATCCGTTTGTGAATTAATTCACTTGTGACGTTCATGGTGTGGTTTACCTAAATCCTGAGCTAGTCACTGACCATGCGTATGCAACTCAAGTACTTTGATATAAGCGGAGGCTTATGCTCTAAAGATGATCGAGCCCATAGCCAGTATGTTGGGTACATAACTTTTGTATGGCATGGTTTTACTAGCAATAGTGTAATTCATAGTTTAATTAAAAAATTAATAACATTCTCTCCTTGGCATTATGTGAATTGATAAATATGAAATGTGACCACAGGTTGCTTGTTCTCGAACGAGTAATTTATCACAGTTATTTGTTGACAGTGATCATATTAATCATTAAGAAGACACAATGGTGACAATTAGATAAAATAGGATTATATTGAGTGAAAGGATTTAACTCAAACGAATCAAGGATATCATATAAAGGTAACACACACATGACAAAGCCATTGGACAAAACAGTTGGAAGAATTGCTTTCACAAAGAACATACATAATTGCAATTACTAGAGCCTAATTGTATATGTCTAATTGGTCCCTCCGCTAGCTCAAGAAAAACTCGATCGGATTACATTTGAATCAAAAGAAATTCTATGACTTTGGAAATAATTAAATTGAATCGATTTATTCAATGTGGAATTAAATTAGGGGGTCATGATAATTGTTCAACTAGATAATTTGATTAAAACTTTTTCTTGAAAAATAATTTAGAAAATCTAAGTGATTTTTAGAAATATTAATTTTGATGAAGTAAAATTAAATTAATCAAGTCAATTAAAATTAATATGATATTTTTGGAAGTTAATCTTCAAGTCAGACAATTGACCCAATAGGTAATTGAACTTGAAAATTGGATCTGAGATCATAAATTAGGCACAGAAGACCAAAACTGAGACTAAGACCCAAAAACTACGACGATGATGTCTTGGTGGCCGCGGCAGTTGGTCATCGGTGGCTGAGCAGTGAAAGAGTTACACTCCTACTAGGACTCTACTAGAGAATTTGATTTCAAATTAATTATTCTAAAAATAATATTATTTTAATAGTTTAATATTAAATTTAATTTAATACTTATCTTAATACTATTTTATTAATTTAATATTAAGATAATTTAATATTAAAGTGATTATCTTAATATTAAATTTAATCTAATATTTATCTTGATAAATATTATTTTGATTTAATATTAAAGTGATTAAGTTTAATTATAGTTGAACTCTCTAAACTTTCCTGATATAAAGAGAGCATTAGCTCATTATTTACACACACTTAAAATTCAAGAAAAAGTTGTAGAGAAAAAATTCTCTAAAGAGATTATTCCAGAAAATTTCTAGAGATATTTTTTATTTACAACTTAACCCAAAAGTTTAGAGAAATTGCAAAATTACCCCACTAGTAATTTTTGTGAAAATTTTTCTAATTCGAATTGAGCCCACTATTGAAAAAAGTGAGCTTGAGGATAGTGGAGAAGACTACTTGATCGAAGTGCTCATCTTAAACGAATCAAAAAGGTATAATTTTGATTAAGCGTTTATTAATTTAGATATCACAACCGAGATCTTATTTTGGAATTTTTTTAAAACTCTAGTTTTTCCCTAAATTTATTTTTTGCTACATTTTCTGGTCCTACTTTTCCATCAATAGGTATCAGAGCCAGGTTGTACTCTATTAATAAGTATAAACAGATAATCCAAATAAATTTTTTTCTTCTTGAATGATTTGATTACATAGAAAGTGGATTTTTTTAGATGTTATGCATGTTTTGAGTTATATATGGCAATGAATGCAATATTATATATTTGTTATATAATTTTTTTTATTGTCGAGGTTGTGGTTCTTAAGAAATAAACTAAGGACTAATCATCTCCACGTAGGGCTATTTTTTTGGAAAATTCATAGAAATCTAGTGAGCTGGAAACAGACATAGGACTTAAATGTAATTTTTTCAAAAGGAGTCCATGATGAGGAAAATATGTGATGGCAGTTGAAGACCCAAGGAATGCCTTGCGGTGAAAATTTATGTAATTTTATTTTTCCATTTATTTTTCAAGAAATAGAACCATGGAAACCTTGGTTAGATATTTTATTTTAATTACCTATCTCAATATATATATATATATGTTTTATAATTGTTTATAATATTTATATTATGTAGTGTTATAATTATGATATATATATATGAGATGATCCACAATTGATCGATTAAAAATAAAAAGTGTGGTATCAGAAAATACATGTGTTATATTGTTCTATTCACTTTTTTAGGTTATTCGATAACTGTGAAATGTGTGGTAATGAGAAGGTGAATGTCTAGGATTGGCTCTAGCTATGAAATGCTTGGTTTTTTAAGCGGTCAAATTTGACTTTCCTCCCTTTCTTAGGACTCTACTGTTGGAACGCCGGTACCCCCATGGCACAGCAAAAAAAAATATATATTCCGGCGATCCAAACCATGGATCCATGTGTGAGGAATGAATCAGGGTGAAAAAGGTTTCAAAATTACCGAAACTTCAATCTGAGTAGATAGTGAAGCCTTGGAAATGATAATATTGTTTTGCTTTCGAATCCAAGCTGCAATCTTTATCATCCCGACCTCTACGTAATCCACCCAGTTGACAATGAACGGAAGAAATCTCCAAAACTATTTTCAGATATATTTTGGTTGACGGCTGCTAGACTTAGTAGCAAAGCTTCGGGTTTGTATATATATTCACTTTTTAGGGTTTTTCTCCCTTTCTATATATAACTTTCCTTAAAATTGGTATGTATATACCGAATTCTTAATTTATTAAATTTTAATCCGAACATAATAATCATAATTAAAATAAATAAATATAATAATGTTTTAACCGAAAATTATAATTACATTAATTATAATAAAGATTTCAGTAAACTATATTTATTTAAATTTATATACGAACCAAATTCATATATTAATAGAATTATGTTCTTCTTATGTGTACAACATCCTTATACATATAATATGTTTGATATTTGATTGCCCAATTAAATTAATTCTATAATTAATTTAATTCATGTGACAACCAAACACAATACGAACTATGTTTTATTCCGTTCATTTCAACCATAGGGTGTGACCCTATAGGTTCTTGTAACGTTAGCAGTAATACTAGAACGATTCTAATGTTACAAACAATGAGTGGCATCTAGCAATGCATCATTGCTACCTAAGTTACAAGAAGTCATGATTCGACATAACCTTTTGTGATTAACCTTTCATGCATTAATCCTTAAGTCCTTTATCTCTAGAATGGACACAAGTCATGGAATAGTCACACTTGCATAGTCCGTCCCATGTTTCTTGATACCTTGAGTAGACTATGATACACAAATAAGTATGGCATCTCATATCAACTTATTTGAGCATGGCCATCATTTCTAGTCTAACTCAATCAAGTGGCCTAAGATATTACTCCCATTATGTAGGAGAGACTTATCCTATACTGATCAACCATATCTCTCTACATAGATTGTGGTATATCCAACATCAGCCTTTATAAAACAACAAGTTATGGTGTACGTTTGACTGTATCAAAATATACAGCTCACCATGTTGGGATAATGATGATCTCAAGTCTGAGGATCATATACATATTAATCATTATGAGTAATGTTGTGACAATTACATAATAATCCAAGAAACATACTCATAGCGGGTCAGTCCAATATCTTGTTCTCTAACACACATATTCATGCATTGATTCTAACACTCCATATCAATGACAACTCTTTATCATCAATCAACTACATGTTAGTCTTAATGTATTATTGTTGTCCTAGTCAACAATAATATTTGACTAAGGACCTTTTAAGAATAATCATATTATTCTCAGGACATTATTATAAAATAGTTTATTTATACACCTAGAAAAGAAACTGAAATAATAATGGCAACGCCTTATATTAATAAACATGGAAAATCAAGTATGTTATTACAACCATCTCATGATTTATCTTTGGGCATACTCTTACAATCTCCCACTAGCACTAAGACCAATCACTCATATATCTAATACCAAATGACTTAGTGTGATGATCATGCTTCTGCTGTGTCAGAGGCTTGGCCAGGGGATCAGCAATGTTATCATCTATAGGTACTCTGCATATCTCTACATCCCCTCGATCGATAATCTCTCGAATAAGATGGTAGCGCCTAAGTATATGTTTGGATCACTAGTGAGATTTGGGTTCTTTAGCTTGTGCAATGGCTCCATTGTTATCACATCGGAGTTCTATAGCATCTGATATGCTAGGCACAACCCCTAGTCCAATGATGAAATTCTTGATCCAAACCGCTTCTTTTGCTGTCTCACTGGCTACAATATACTCGGCCTCTATTGTAGAATCGGCTACTATACTTTGCTTTGAACTCTTCTAGCTCATAGCACCACTATTAAGGGAAAACACAAAACCTGATTGCAATCGAGAATCATCCTTGTCGGTTTGGAAGCTGGCATCAGTGTAACCTTTTACACTTAACTTTTCCTCACCTCCATATATTAGGAACGTATCCTTAGTTCTTCTCAAGTACTTAATGATATTCTTAACTGTGGTCCAGTGACCCTCACCAGGATCTACTTGGTACCTGCTTATAATACTTAAGACATATGAGACATCTGGATGGGTACATAACATGGCATACATGATAGATCCAATAGCAGAAGCATATGGAATTTTACTCATGCATTCTCTCTCTTGTGGATTTGAAGGACAAATTTCCTTTGAGAGTGAAATACCATGTCTCATAGGTAGGAATCCTCTCTTAGATTCTTCCATGTTGAACCTTTTCAATACTTTATCTATGTATGTACTTTAGCTTAAACCTAGTAGTTGTCTTGATCTATCTCTATAGATCTTAACTCCTAATATGTAAGTGGCTTTGCCCAAGTTCTTAATAGAAAAACAACTTCCTAACCAAGTCTTAATAGACTGCAAGGTAGGTATGTCATTTCCCATGATAAGTATGTCATCCACATACAGTACCAAGAATGTGATAGTGCTCCCACTAACTTTCTTGTAAACACATGGCTCATCTTCATTTTTGATAAAACCAAACTCTTTGATTACATCGTTAAAACGAAGATTCCAACTTCGAGAAGCTTGCTTTAATCCATAAATGGATCTTTGTAGCTTACATATCTTTCTAGCATTCTTTGGATTGACAATACCTTCAGGTTGTGTCATGTACACATCCTCTTCAAGTTTCCCGTTAAGGAAAGCTGTTTTGCAATCCATCTGCCAAATTTCATAATCATCAAATGCAGCTATGGCGAGCAAGATCTTGATGGATTTAAACATAGCTACAGGAGAAAAGGTTTCATCATAGTCAACGCCATGAATTTGGCAAAAACCTTTAGGGACTAATCGCCCCTTGTATGTTTGTACATTACCATCCATGTCGGTTTTCTTTTTGAAAACCCATTTGCACCCTATGGGTTTAACCCCTTCGGATAGATCAATCAAAGTCCATACTTGGTTTTCACACATGGAATCCATCACAAATCTCACGACCTCAAGCCATTTCTCAGAGTCTGGGCTCGTCACCGCTTCTTGATAAGTTCTAGGCTTATCTTGATCTATAAGAAGAACGCCATCACGCATTGTAATGAGAAATCCATAACTCTCAGGTGTATGGCATTCTCTTAAAGATCTGTGCGGTGGTTGTGTTTCTACAGCAGTTACTTGTTCTTCAATTTATTGTGGAATTTGCTGTTGTTCTATCTCTGGTTCAGTGGTATCTTGTGATTCTCGAATTTCTTCAAGTTCAATCTTTCTCCCACTTCTTTTTCTAGAAACAAATTCTCTCTCTAGGAAGACACCAGTCTGAGCAACAAACATTTTGTTCACAGTGGGATTAAAGAAATAATATCCTTTGGTTTCTTTCGGATACCCCACAAAGTTATACCTTTCAGATTTAGGTTCAAGCTTAGTAGATGTCTGACGTTTAACATAAGCTTCACAACCCTAAATTTTCATAAAAGACATACTGGGACGTTTCCCAGTCCACATCTCATATGGCATCTTTTGAACCGATTTAGATGGAACACGATTTAGTGTGAAAGTAGCTGTTTCAAGTGCATATCCCCAAAAGAAAGTCAGTAGATCAGCATGACTCATCATGAATCGAACCATGTCTAACAGATTTTGATTTCTTCTCTCAAAAACTCCATTTCATTGAGGATTACCAGGAGGAGTAAGTTGTGAGATAGTCCCACATTCTTTCAAAAGATCATCAAACTCTAAGCTCAAATACTCTCCACCTCGATCAGATCGAAGTGTCTTGATAGTTTTGCCTAGTTGATTTTATACTTCATTTTTGAATTCCTTAAACTTTTCAAGGGCCTCAGACTTATGGCGCATGAGATAAACATACCCATACCTATTAAAATCATCAGTGAAAGTAATGAAGTAGTGAAATCCACCTCTGGCTTGTGTATTTATTGGTCCACATACATCAGAATGCATTAAGCCCAATAAATCACTAGCTCGTTAACTTTTACTAGTAAAAGGAGATTTAGTCATTTTTCCCAAGAAGCAAGATTCACATACTTCAAATTGTTCAAAAACAAATGAATCCAAAAGACCATGTTTATGGAGTTTGGATTTGCGTTTCTCACTTATGTCGCCCAAACGAAAATGCCAAAGATAAGTTTGATTTGACTCATTTATTTTATATCTTTTGGTATTTCTATTGTAAATGGGATTCATTTGATCTAAAATATAGAGGCCATTAATCAATTGTGCCGAACCATAGAAAACATTATTGAAATAAAAAGAACAACAATTATTCTTAATAATTATCTCAAAACCAATTTTGTCTAAACAAGAAATTGAAATAATGTTTTTATTATCTCAAAACTAATTTTGTCTAAACAAGAAATTGAAATAATGTTTTTAGTCAACCTGGGCACCAAATAACATTCCTCTAAACATAAATCAAGTCTAATAGGCAAAGATAAAGTATATGTTCCCACAACTAATGCATCAACTCTTGCTCCATTTCCAACTCGCAGGTCCACATTTCCTCTAGCCAAAGTCCTACTCCTTTGTAGTCCCTATACAGAAGTACAATTATGAGAACCACAACCAGTATCTAATACCTAAGAAGTAGTAGTTGATAAATTAATATCAATAACATAAATACTTGAAGTAGACGTTCCGCTTGCCTTGGCCTTCTTGATTTCCTCAAGATAAACAAGGCAGTTCCACTTCCAATGTCCAGTCACACCACAATGAAAATAGTTTTCTTCCTTAGACACCTCACCTTCAGGTTTCATTTCAGCCTTTCCTTTTCCAGGATTGGGCCTACCTTTGCCCTTGTGCTTTGTTTGAACTTTGGCCTTTCCCTTGCCCTTGTTGTTGCAGAATATCAGTATGGGCTTATGTCCAACCTTTTTCATGTTGCCTTCAGCAGTTCGCAACATACTGAGAACCTGTGGCAGAGTCTTTCATTCATATTGAAATTGAGGGCAAACTGGCTGTAGCTATCCGGCAACGATTGTAGAATAACATCAGTGGCCGACTCTTGGCTCAATGGAAACCCAAGCTTAGACAGGCTTTCAATATAACCAATCATCTTAAGGACATGAGGTCCTACGGGGCTGTGACAGCCCAAAGTTGACCCTAGTCGGGAAGTGGTTTCGGGGCCACAAAACCAAGTCTTATAAATAATTAAAGATTATATTCTGTGTTTATGATGTGCGTAAATGGTTGTGTGATAGTTCCATACTTTAATTTGGTCAGTGTATGTGGAATTTATTAGTAGGGACTTATGTGAGACAATTTAGAAATATGCTAGGCAAGTGTTCAAGTGGCCCATTAATATATGTGGGAAAGTGTTTGTCCTTGCATGTCAAATTAGCCAAATTAAAGCATAGTGGCTGGCCATGCTATGGGTGGAAACATGTCACCAACATGTTATGCTAGTGATGTATGCTAAGAAAAATAAAATAAAGAGCATGGTAATTAAACAATGAAAAGGAAGGGTGATGAAAAAAAAATGCTCTCATCCATACCCCCCTTGTTGCCGTGAGTTGAGGAAAGAAAACAAAAAAAAATGTGTTCATTCTTGAACACCTTTGGCCGAATAGAGGAAAGAAAGGAAGGGGAAGAGCTTGAGAAAATCGGCTATGGTGGTTTGCTAGACTAAGGTATGTTTGATGTTGTTCTTGAGATGCATGCATGTTTTAGTAGTTGACTTGAGTTCTAAAAACCCATGGTTCAATTTTGTGGATTGATGATGATTTTGTGTTTTGCCATTGATGAGTGCTTGAGCTTTTTGATAGTTGTTGATGAAAAGTGAAAGATATGTTAAAGATTAATATGTTAAATTAAGGCTTGGTAAGCTAGCTATTAAGGTGAAATGCTAATGTTAGTATTTGATTTGGTAATAATCTGTTTGGGGACAGCAGCAGTAAGGTGATTTTGGAAAATCGCCATAATTTGTAGGAGTTAAATTAGAAGCTGAGTGAATTATGCCATTAAAGCTTGAAGAGTCTATTTTCTTACAAAAGAAACTATAAAAACAAAAGAGTTACCGATCTTGAGATATTTGAAGTATTGTGGGGCTGAGTCAAAATGACTACTAGATTCCCTGTTCTATTTTTAGGAAATCATTATAAATTGTACAAAAATGATTATAAGATAAAATTTATATGCTTAGACTCCTTAATGAGTCTAGCTTCAAATGAGATCAAATACAACACATTTTGAATTCTGTAAAATGAGAAATTTGATTCGTAGTGAAGAGTGGTCAGAATAGTCAAACAGTGAAACAGGGGAAACTTTAAGAAAAATCTGGTATTGATTGGCCAAGCCAAAAATTCTGAAAATTTTATGGATGGAAGATATACGAGTCTATATTCATGGAAAATTAATGGCTAGTGATTTGGAGTTTTGTAACTCCAGTTATAAACAATTTAGCGACTACTGCTCAGGAAAACAGCTCGTAGTGAATATGTGATTTTGTTGTAAACATTAATGAAAATTTGCCAATGAGTTATTTATTGACTATTATAAAGCTTACTATAATCTATGTGTGTGAAGGTCAAATCAATATATATATTATTCTGAAAGTAATACTTGAATAGTCGATTAATGACTATTTTAAATTTTGTTGAACTTAAGCTCAAGAGCAAAAGGGAACTAGATCCGATAAAGGCAAAGAAAAGATCACTGAGTAGTCGAGTTGGAACCGTCTTACCCAACACAAGGTAAGTCATTAAGCATGTAGTTGGTATTATTTCAAATGGTCATAATGTTTATGTATTGATGCTGAATGGAATGAATAAATATACATATATATATATGCATGTACGTATGTGATGATGAAATTGTTGAATGAAAAGAAAAGAGGTAAGATGTACTGAGTTGTTGATCTCGGCACTAAACGTACGGGTATAACCATTTATGACCATGAGATTGGCGCTAAGTGCGCGGGATTAAATTGTACAGCACTAAGTGTGCGATTTGACTATGTTGCACTAAGTGTGCGAAATGAATATGATGCACTAAGTGTGCGAATTGACCATGCGGCACTAAGTGTGCGAGTTTGACTATGTAGCACTAAGTGTGCGATTTGATTACGTAGCACTAAGTGTGCGAGTTGATTATATAGCACTGAGTGTGTGGACTCAATATACATTCGTGAATCATTATGGACACTATGTGTGCGACGCTATTGAGTCGATCGCGGACAGCGGATCGGGTAAGTGTCTTGAGTACATGGCTAATAGGTGCTATGCTTATACTTGGTGTTGAGCTCGGTAAGTTTGAACCTATGTGACAACTATACTTGAAGTCACGTACATAAAATTTATCGTAGGATGGGTGAAAGGCCGTTTAGTCGTTTGATTGTAACGAAAATAAATTGATTTATGAAAATGCTTCAATGTCCTATTGATGAGTATATGGAATGTGAATGCATGAATTGATATGAAATTGAATCGATAGGTTGGAGGAACTATGGTATGGTTCGGAAGGAACTATGGTATGGTTCGGAATGGATGGAGTAATTAGCCTCGTTCCATTTTGTTTTCTCTTGTGATAATGTTATTGATGGATGGTAGTGCATAGCTTATGACTTACTGAGTTATAAACTCACTCGGTGTTTCCTTGTCACCTATTCTAGGTTTCTTGGACACATCTCTTTTTGCGTGATCGGGCCGTCATCGAAGTCATCACACCGGATAGCAAGTTTTGGTACTTTCTTCTTAGTTGGCTTAGAAGAACATTTTGGCATGTATAAGCTATTACGTTGTGTTTGAACTTTGGCATGTAAACTTTAAGCCATGCGAAAATGGCACGAATGTTCGATTGAGTTGGATCAAGGGTAGGCATGAAATGGACCTAGTTACTTTCGTAACAGATGCTGGCAGCAGCAGTGTCATGACATTGAAAATCACTAAAAATAGTAGGAGTGGAATTAATTAATGAATAAATTATGTAATCGAAGCTCGATGAGTCTGTTTTCATGAGGAAGTAACGAAAAGATCATATGGGCAGTATATTAAGAGATAATCAGATTTTTGTGGGACAGGGCCAGAACGGTTTCTGGATTCCCTGCTCCGACTTTGGAAATTCATTATAAATTAACCAGAGATAATTAGGGGTTGTACCATATATGTATAGATTCCTCTCTGAGTCTAATTTTCATAGAAACAAACGGCATCAGTATTGAAGCCCCGTGCAGGGAGATATCCAAGTCGTAATGGGCAAAGGTCAGTGTAGTCGACCCTGCAACATGGGAGACTTTGACTAATAAAATGTACTAATTGGCCTGACCAAAAATTCTAGAAAAAAATACATAGATGGGCACATGAGTCTAGTTTCTGGGAAAAATTACGAAACTGATTTTCAAGTTATGAAACTCAAGATATGATTTTTAAAACGACTAGTACACAGATTGGGCAGTGTCTGGAAAATAAATTTTATAAGGGGTTAAAGTCAGTTAACACCTCGTGTTCGACTCCGGTGTCGGTTTCGGGTTCGGGGTGTTACATTTGATTGGTATCAGAGCTATAGTTTAGTCGGTTCTAGGACTACCATAGCACGTATGAGTCTAGCTATACATGCCTTAATGTTAATGTTTAAAAGGGTGATGACTTCTGACGGTTGAAATGTTTTTGTTTTGATTAGTAAATGGATCCCGGTGTAGAAAGAACCCTAGCGGATGACGTTGAGAGCGTAGCGGCTGCTCCTGCACAAGGGACGCCGCCTGTTGAACCTCAGTCATCTGCGAATAATCAAGGTGAGGGGGCTAAACAAGCCTTCTTTACCATGATGAATGAGTGGGTCGCGCAATATGCCCGAACCAACCCGGCTGTCCAACAATTCCCAAATTTGAATAATCCACCCCAAGAGCCTGTAATGCCATCAGTCGCTGATCCTGTGAGGTTGAGTAAGCCACCTGTAGACTTGATTAGGAAGTGTGGGGCCGAGGAGTTCAAGGCCATAGTAACTGATGATGCCGAAAGGGCCGAGTTCTGGCTTGATAACACCATTCGGGAGTTCGATGAATTGTCATGCACACCTGACGAATGTCTAAAATGTGCTGTATCTTTGTTGTGAGACTCAGCCTACTATTGGTGGAGGACCTTGATTTCCATAGTCCTGAACGAGCGAGTAACTTGGGACTTCTTTCAAACGGAATTCCGAAAGAAATTTATTAGCCAACGGTTCATTGATCAGAAGCGTAAGGAGTTCTTGGAACTCAAGCAAGGCCGTATGACTGTATCTGAATACGAACATGAATTCATAAGACTCAGTAGGTATGCCCGGGAGTGTGTAGCTGATGAGGTTGCTATGTGCAAAAGATTCGAGGAAGGATTGAATGAAGATTTAAAGCTACTAATGGGTATTTTGGAAATAAAAGAATTCGTAACACTAGTCGAACAAGCCTGCAAGGCGGAAGAACTTGGAAAGGAGAAGAGGAAGGCTGAATTTGAAGCTAGAGATTATCGTAAAAGATCGACGGGTAAAGCTCCGTTCTCAGCTGTAAAGAAGTTCAGGGAGGACATTAATAAGTCGAGGGCGACTGCGGGAATTTCCATCAGGGCAAGACCATCGATGGGCTCCGAGCTACTTCGGTAGCTAGTGTGGGCAATAATCGTCACGAGAAACCTGAATGTCCCAATGTGGAAGACGACACCTAGGTGAATGTTGGGCAAGTCTACTAGCAGGGCTGTTACGGATGCGGTTCGAAGGACCACTTCATTAGAGATTGCACGGAGCTGGATGAGAGAATAAGATTCAAGGTGCAAGACTAGTGGAGTGACATCTAGAGGTAGACCACCGAGAATTTTAGGAGGCAGGGGTGGTAGTCAGAGGGGGGCCTCTGATACAGCCGATCGAGCCGAGAACCGTACTCCTGCTAGAGCATATGCCATTCGCGCACGAGAGGAGGCATCCTCCCCCGACGTCATCACTGGTACCTTCACTCTCTTTGATACTAATGTGATTGCATTGATTGACCCTGGTTCTACTCATTCATATGTATGCGAAACCTTAGCAACCAGTAAGACTCTACCTGTTGAGTCTCTGAGCTCGTAATTCGAGTATCACCTTTGGTCAATGCTACTTGTTAATAAGTGTGTAAAGATGCCTCTAATAATCCGAGAATCCTGTTTTCCGGCCGATTTGATCTTTTGCCGTCGACGAGTTTGATGTTATCTTGGTTTGGATGGTTAACCGGCTGATGCGGTTGTGAATTGTAAAGCAAGACTATCGATTTGAGGTGCGCAAATAACGAAATAATCTGAGTGAGTCTGCGGACTTAAGGGGGTTGCCAGCTGTAATATCAGCAATGTTGGCCCAGAAATATGTAAGGAAAGGTGCGAAGCTTACCTCGCGTATGTACTTGATGACAAGGATTAGAAAAGAAACCCGAATCGGTGCCGGTGGTTTGTGAATACCCGGATGTTTTTCCTGAAGAGTTACGGGTTTGCCACCTGTTCGGGAGGTAGAGTTTGGTATTGAGCTTGTACCTGGAACTACACCAATTTCGATCGCTCCGTATCGTATGGCACTAACCGAGTTAAAAGAGTGAAGCTCAGTTGCAAGAATTGACGGATAGAGGTTTCGCTCGACCGAGTTTCTCACCTTGGGGTGCACCAGTATTGTTCGTGAAAAAGAAGGACGGAACCATGAGGTTGTGCATTGACTATCGTCAACTGAATAAAGTGACGATAAAGAATAGTATTCGTTACCTGCGTATTGATGATCTGTTCGATCAATTAAAGGGAGCATCAGTGTTTTCAGA